>NC_085869.1:51998049-52005549 GCF_034702125.1 Engraulis encrasicolus
GCCCAGAAGGTGCGGGCCATCTCCTGCAGGGTGTCGTAGCCGGCCTGGGCCCGCAGTTCCTCCACCCAGCTGTAGAAGTCGGACGCCCACAGGTTCCAGTTGGGCATGCTGCGCCTGCTGCGCACCAGCTCTGCAGCGGCACTCTCCCCTCCTGCAGGGGCTGCAGAGACAGGAGGAGGAGAGAGGAGGAGGAGGAGGAAGAGGAAGAAGAAGAAGAAGAAGAAGAAGAAGAAGAAGAAGAAGAAGAAGAAGAAGAAGAAGAAGAAGAAGAAGAAGAAGAAGATGAAAAGAAGAAGAAGAGAGAGGAGGAGGAGGGGGGGTAGAGGTAGAGGAGTAAGAAGAAGAAGAAGAAGAAAAAGAAGAAGAGAGTGGAGGAGGAGGAGGGGGGAGGTAGAGGTAGAGGAGTAAGAAGAAGAAGAAGAAGAAGAAGAAGAAGAGGAGGAGGAGGAGGAGGGAGGAGGTAGAGGAGGAAGAAGAATGAAGAAGAAGAGGGGAAGGAGGAGGAGGAAGGCGTGGAGAGAGAAGGGGAAGAGAGAGGGAAGAGAAGGACAGGACAAGCAGTGAGAAATGAGAGAGGAGGAGAGAAGAGGATATGAGGACGAGAAGGAAATCAGGAGAGAGAGAGAGAGAGAGAGAGAGAGAGAGAGAGAGAGAGAGAGAGAGAGAGAGAGAGAGAGAGAGAGAGAGAGAGAGAGAGAGAGAGAGAAAGGAAAGCAGGCGTAGATGCATGAAGACAAGCATATGGAGAGATAGATAGAAAGAAAGTCAATGATGTAGAGAGATACAGAGAAAGAGCAGTGTGGGAAGCCAGAGGAAGAGGTGTGGGACAGAGAGAAAGAGAAAAACAGACACATACAGAGAACGGGAGAGATAGAAAGAGAGGAATGCAGAGGGAGAAAGAGAGAGAAAACAGCCCGGCAGTGGAGAGAGAGAGAGAGAGAGAGAGAGAGAGCAAAAAGAGTGAGAGAAAACAGATGTATTTCCACAACAATATTAAACAATTGAAAATGTCAGGCAGATGATAGTAGATTACCAGTGACGTGTCTGTTTTCCTAAACCAGAGAAACGTTTTTTTGAGCAGCAATGAAACTTGAAACACCAAACACAGGTAAAGATGACTCCTGGTAGCTATAATGCCAGGACTTATCTTTTATTACATAGCAATCCATCTGCCATTTCCATCCACGGCATAGTGTATGTAGCATGTGCAGCATATCACAGAAATGAAAACACCCCTCACATTTCTGCAGATTTCAGACATGGCATCATTAAAAATCGTATTACCTTATTTATTGACTTAGGCCTACTTATCCCCCGACAACTGTAGAGGAGTTGCCCTCCACTTTGTAATTGGTTACCACCACACATGCTTGACGTGGCCTGGACAGTCTCCAGACATTAGCCCTACAGCAATCCTATGGAGGGAACTGAAGCTCCTACTTGCCAAGATACAGCCACAAAATCTTAATGATTTATGTAGAGATGATCTGCAAAGAAAAGTGGACAAAAAACACTTTTTGATATGTGCACAAATCTGTCTTTGTTTGTGGACAAACCAGGGGCGCTGCCAGAAATGTTGGGCCCCATGAAAGATTCGAATTTTGGGCCCCCTTAAGGACCCCTCTCAGTGCTTGGGCCCCCTTAAGGGCCCCTGTCAGTGCTTGGGCCCTTAGAATCTGTACCACTTTTCCCCCCCTATAGCGGCCCCCATGGGACAAACTAACAAAATCAGCAAGGGATCAAATTCTTATTACTCTCACTGTATATACGTTATACACTGGATACTTTTCATTGTGTCAAAATGAAAGCTCTTTAATATTGTCCCATGAAAAGATATACTTACAAATATATGCAGACATGTACTTACATATAGCCTATGTGTACCTATTTATGTATGCGTGTGTCCATTCAGAAGACTATTCAGAAATCTTACAAAAGGGCTTCTGCTATGGAAATGTCATGCGTCACAAACTAACTCTGAAGGACGCTTCCTTTTTCCATTTCAACAGCTCATGCTATTTAGCCATTATGATTTGCCCTTGCTGGCTTTTCATTAGGGTCTTGGGTCTGTATCTCTAACTCTGCATCACTCTGCGACTGTCTGTTACCGTTGCTGCACAATTTTCTGCGTTACGTCAGAGGTTTTTCCATTTTTTTTCTTTTTTCCCCATGCTTCGTCTTCCTCCTCGCGGTATTTAGAAAATATATATGCCATTTCCCTTCCATCGCTGGCCCCCCTCCATCTTCCTGGAAATAGGAATGGAGATGTAAACGAGTCGGAGTGAGGGGAACAAATTGACAAGAGCCGCAGGCTTTATAGCACTCGCTTTAAATTCGGTCTTGTGCGTGGCCGCGTCCATGATGTGCCCGAAGGCCATGGCATATCCCATTATTCTCCATACACACGCCTTAAGGCAAAAGGTCTAGGGGTTACAGAGCTGTGTGTTGGGGGGGAAATGCCCCCCTCCGACAGTGATGTTTGCTCTTAAAATCAGACAGTCATCCCCCCCATCCCCACCATTACGATCAGAGCCCCATCTCTCTCTCTCTCTCTCTCTCTCTCTCTCTCTCACTCACCTTTTCTCTCTTTCTCTCTCTCACTCACCTTTTCTCTCTTTCTCTCTCCTCCCAGGTGCTGGCTCTCACTCCTTCCCACCCCCACTCTCTTTCTCAAGTCCATCGTCTCCATCACCATCTCTTCATCTCCTCCTCTCACCTCCACCTCCACCTCCACCTCTGCCCTCATCCTGAGCTCCCCAGCCCTCTTCTCCCCACCTACCACCTCCCCTTCCACCTCCCCACCACCATCACCAACACTCTACCCCTTTTAACCTCAGGCGTTCACAGTGATGGAAAAAAACAATTTTTTTCAGTCAACAGACAGACAGATAGATAGACAGACACGCAGACGGACGAGAGGGAGAGATTCGTAGATGTGGCAAAAGCCGAGGCAGAGGCTGCCGAGTCGCACTTCAAAGCACATCACACAGCGCCGCGCTGGCTCTCACCTTTATGCTCCTCTGAAGCAGTCATTTCCTCCGCTCCTGAGGAGAGCAGAGGAGAGGAGAGGAGGGGAGGGGAGGGGAGGGGAGAGGAGAGAAAGAGGAGAGGGGGTGGAGAGGAGAGGAGAGGAGAGGAAAGAAGAGGAAAGGAAAGGAAAGGAAAGGAAAGGAAAGGAAAGGAGAGGAGAGGAGAGGAGAGGTGAGGAAAGGAGAGCAAAGGAGAGGAGATGAGATGAGATGAGATGAGATGAGATGAGATGAGATGAGATGAGATGAGATGAGATGAGAGGAAAGGAGAGGAGAGGAGAGGAGAGGAACGGAGAGGAGCGGAGAGGAGCGGAGGGGAGAGGAAGGGAGAGGAGAGGAGAGGGGAGGGGGTGGAGAGGAGAAGAGAGGAGAGAAGAGGAGGGGAGAGGAGAGGAGGGGAGAGGAGAGGACAGGGGCGTGGAGAGGAGAAGAGGGGAGAGGAGAGGAGAGGGGGTGGTGAGGAGAGGAGAGGAGAGGAGAGGAGAGGGGGTGGTGAGGAGAGGGGGTGGAGAGGAGAAGAGAGGAGAGAAGAGGAAGGGAGAGGAGAGGAGAAGAGAGGAGAGGGAGGTGGAGAGGAGAAGAGAGGAGAGAAGAGGAAGGGAGAGGAGAAGAAAGGGGGTGGTGAGGAGAGGGGGTGGAGAGGAGAAGAAAGGAGAGAAGAGGAAGGGAGAGAAGTGGGGGGTGGAATGGGATGGAGCCCAGGAGCAGGAAGGAGAGATGGAAGCGATAGAGGGATAGATAGCAGGATGGAGGAAGGTAGAAAGAGAGGGAGGGAGGGATGGGGGGAGATAAGAGGTTTGCATGAAAAAAAGATGGAAACGTAGGGAGGGGAGACCCCAAACAGGCAGGGAGGCAGCCGGGTAAGTTTAAAATGAGACGTAGAGGGGGATTATAGAACAGCAGCGGTAAAAGAGGAGAAATGAAAAAGAGAGAGAAGTAGAGAGAAGGATGAACATAAATGGGTAACAAGACAAGAAAAAACAAAACAGATAAATGTCACAAGAACGTTTTTTTTAACATAAACATTTGAGATGTAGTAGGCCTAATTATTTCTCAACTTTATTTATCTTTAAAAGGGTGGATTTAACTCCTTCGAGGTTATGTGTGAAACAAGGAGACCTCATAATACCTGATAAACACTGAGGTCCCGCCAGGACGAAAGAGACAATCACAAGAGCACAGAGACCAAACATGATGCTGTTATATTGCCTGTACAAAAGCAATAGTAAACGGAAAAAGAGAAAAAAAAAGACAACAAGCTTTTATTCCCAATTTTTAAAAGAAATTTCTAAAAACACAACTCCCACAAGGCGGATGTGTTGAAGCACACTGTACACTTCCAAGAGATACCTCTGAGAACGAATCAATAGTTGCATGTATTAGTAGAACACTACGGAACAACATGAACTGTATCGGCAAGGACACGTCTCTTTGTTGCCTATATAACCTACACAAGTGGTTACTGAGCAAACACCACAAAGACGAGCACATAGGCAAACAGGCAAGAGAGTGCCAAGGAATAAAAGGGACAGTTAAGCTTTTATGAAATAATAATAACAAAAACTTCAACAAGGTACAGAGCTGTAAAACGAGTGCTGAAATCGACAAGTAAACGTACCTGTGAGACTGTAAGTGTGACAGCAATTTGGTCAGTTCTGGAGGACACTGGCTTACTGGCCCTGGACAGTGGACAGTGGCTGCTTCTTAAGCACTTCACTTCCGCCCAAGAACGCAACACCCTTCTGAAACTCCACATAACACATGCACACCCATGCAGACATTCTGGACCGACACATTGCACAGTGTACACATGTGCATATTGACACAGAGAGAGGGGGGGGGGGAGACAGAGAGAGAAAGAGAGAGAGTTACAGACAGAGAGAGAGAGTTACAGTAATAGGCAGACAAATTGGCAGGAACAAGTTGACACGTTTGCATTTCATGGGATTCTAAAATGTCTGATTGTCTGAATGTCTGAATGTCAGATCCATCATTTCCAAACTGCAGACTTGTGAAAATGGTACAGGCCGTCAGTAAACAGTAGAAAAGAAAAAAAACACGACATTGACATCAAAAATCATCGAAACTGTGTGCAAAACCTCCAAATTCCAAAAAGCGCACCAGATTCTCACCTAATGATTGACCGATGGACAAAGTGTGTGTATAGAGTAGCATGGATGTGACTAGAAAGAGTAGAGAAGCCCTCTCTATTGCTTCAAACCTGAATAAAATGTGTACAAACTAAACTGTAAAATGTGACTCTCAGCAGCAAAGTTCCCCTTGAAGCTGGGGCAAGCACGTTGTCTTTATTCCCCGTTTCTTTCTCTCTTTCCCTCTGATTTTTTTTCTGAGTCTGTCTAACTGGAGAATACAGTGATTGTGTGGAGGTGGGCGTAGGCGGGCCTGGAAGGACGGAGGCTTGCACAGAGGGCCGAAGCCCAGACAGAGAGCCAGACAGCTGGGCTGGCAGACGCGAGTGGAGGGGGCAGCCAGAGGGGACGGCCAAAGCCACCGCAGCCTACTTTCGCATCCTCCCTCCAAAGAGACGCTTTCGACTGCTGCTTTGACTGTTGCTTTCTTTCATTGCTGTGGGGGAGTGAGAGAGAGAGAGAGAGAGAGAGAGAGAGAGAGAGAGAGAGAGAGAGAGAGAGAGAGAGAGAGAGAGAGAGAGAGAGAATGTGTGAAGCGACACATCCACATCACTGGCTAGTTGCCATCATCACTGGCATTTCACGCACAGACACTCAGACGCACACACTCAGACACACACACACACACACACACACACACACACACACACACACACACACACACACACACACACACACACACACACACCGCACACACACACACACACACACACACACACACACACACACACACACACACACACACACACACACACACACACACACACACACACACACACACACACACACACACACACACACACACACACACACACACACACAAATTATTCAAGAAGGGCGGCGAAAATGAAAACTGTATCATTTGACTGACTTTGCCGGAGGACAAAAAAAGGACCCAAATAAAACTGTCTACTGCCAAGGAGAAGGACTGACCAGTCAAAAAGAGAACAGACCACTCCAGAATTCCAACAGCTCCTGCAACAGTAAACACACTCGATCTCTGATTGGCTATTTCACGTCATCCACCAAGCCTGTTATGTGTCCAGACTGGCAAGGTGACAGCGGCGGTGTGTTTCTCAAACTTTTTCACACCAAGGACCATTTCATTCCATTTTCCTTTTTCAGGAACCACCCGTCAATGGAATTGACAGGCTCACGCAGTCCTACAGAATGAAAAATACCAGTCTTATTTTGACTCTTAAAGAGTTGACCATAACTCTATGTCAGATAACATTGGGTCCCACTATAAAAAATAGTGTTTACAGGAATTTCACAGGGACTACTACAAGTTCAACTCAATGTTTTGTAAATGTCAACGCTGGAATGGGAAGAAATATTGGTGGTATGAAGCCGAGTGGGTGTGTAATCATCTAGCGTTGAAATTACATTGACAACATTTTACACAGACTTTTGACCCATTTCTGACTTTCCACAGTGTTGTAAATATTCTATCTACTTTACCCCGCAATATTAAAACAGCATTTTTTTACTGTGTATTGTACATTACAAATTCAGATGCAATCTGCAGATCACATATTAGTGATATCAACTCTGCCCCACAAAGGCAAAGTGCAGCAACTACGCCAACATTGAAACTGAGAAAAAATATCGATATTAGGTTGGATATTGTAGTTACTGCAAATTTGGCATGGCAATATCTCTAAAATGGGACGCATTTGGACCATGGGGCTTTGTCACAACATAAAGGAGGTGTTATGAAGACCATTTTCAGTCTAAACTCAAAATTGACAAAATATGTAGTTACCACACTTTGTCTTTGTAGAGCAGAACTGGCCTGTCTTGTTGTGAAAGAAGATCTTTAGATCTGTTTTGCCTCCTAAAATGTTAAAAATATGCTATAGCTTGTCTTGGAATTACAAACAATTATGGAGATCTCCCCTCACAGACCACCAGGTCCTCAGTCCTCTCTTTGAGGACCGCTGGCATACATACCCTCCCCTTTCCTCCAAGTAAAACCAATTAACGGCTCTCCTTGCACATCACGTCCTGTCCTCCTTCAATGACAGGTTGCGCACTGTCAGAACAAAGAAGCATGTGTCATAACAGCGAGCGATCAACCAGTCATCTCGACATGCTGCCGGTTGTGGTGGGGGATGGTGGTGGTCGTAGTGGTTCGTCTGATGGTACGGTATGGTTGCTAGGGGAAACTATAACATGATCATCCACACAGATAGCTCCCCGTTTGCATGTAAGGTGTGAAGACAAGGGGTGCATTCAAATATGTGACCTTGCGTCCTGCACTTGTGCTTGTGGCCTCGTACCAAGAAGTAACACGTGGTGATGACATCACTGACAACAGC
>NC_085869.1:52010549-52030549 GCF_034702125.1 Engraulis encrasicolus
ATAAATAAATAAAGACACTATACAAATAAAGTCATTATACATTATATTCACAGTCAGATCTCTGTCACATACACACATTACATTGCACTTCGCTGACGCGTTCATTTATTTAAAGCGACTTACAACTATTATTTTCTGTATTGGTCCCTGGAGCAATGTGGGGTGAGGTGCCTTGCTCAAGGGCACTTCAGCCATGGATGGAGATGTACACACACACACACACACACACACACACACACACACACACACACACACACACACACACACACACACACACACACACGCACACACACGCGCACACACGCGCACACACGCGCACACACGCGCACACACGCGCACACACACACACACACACAAAAGATTTTAAAAACCGGAAAAGTGTTCAAAGTGTCCAGGTGTCAAAAAAAAGTCACTATGAATAGTCCAGGGAAGAAATCGGGGGTGAAGTTAAAGGAATACTGCAGTGTCTCTATCTAACCTGGACTCCGTTTCTCGATTCTTGTCGTTGCTAACCGTCTTAAGTCGGTCTTGAGTTGGTCTTAAGTTGCTCTTGAGTTGATCTTAAGTTGGTCTTCAGTTGGTCTTTAGACGCAAGACCAACTTAAGAACAACTTAAGAACAACTTAAGACCAACTCAAGACCTTGGTTACAACGTTGGTCTTAAGAACGAACAAAATGGCTAACGTCGTTAGCAAAGGCACTGTCGAGAAACGACCCCCTGGGCTTCTGGGATTTCTCGAAACCATAGATGCTAACTATGTTAGCTACTTTGTTGTTTGCAATGCAATTTCCCATTGTCAACTACCCAAGTTGCTAACAGGTTAGCAACTACACTTTCGAGAAACAACCCCCTGACCTGTGCCTTATGGCTGAGTTAACTACACACGAGGGCGTTCCGCAGAGGCAATTCAAGGGCAAGTTGGGGCCGCAAAGCGAAAATTCAAAAGAATGAACATTCACAACTACACAGCTACAACTACAAATCACCACTACTGTAGTTTAAAGACTTAGCTGTAATTCACCATCTGTAGGCTTGGGGGCCCCAAGCAGCTGCATGCCTAGCCTGGTGACAAGATGCATCTCTGCCCGTTCCAGTTTCCTCACGCAACCATCTGAGGCTTGTGAAAGTCAGAATCATTCCTGAACGAATGAGCCAATCAGGAAGGATCACAAGGGGGGATTTGCCATAGATGGGTGGACCACGCCTGTCTCCCTAAACCAAAGAATTTAGATTGGATAACAACGAACACTCGGTGGAAAATACTTTGGCCACAGTGTAGTACGGGGGTTTGGCCTGAGGACACGAGTGGATGGAAAAGTAACTCGGGTGCACATAGTCAGTGGGTGCGACGCCACGATGGATACATATTGTGACTCCGCAAAATCCGGAAACTCCGCAAAATCGTCCAAAAGAGGATATCCGGTTGTCAGTGTTGCCGCAGCGTGTTGCCAAATTAACTGCAGACATGCATGTATACATGCACACACAGTCACACACAGTCACACACACACACACACACACACACACACACACACACACACACACACACACACACACACACACACACACACACACACACACACACACCTAGCCTGAGTATCATCGACTTTCAAATCTCTTCGCGACTTGGTCTGACCAAGAGCATAACAAGGGGCCAGTTGTGCTGGGGCTGAGGAGGAGGCAGGCCCAGAATAGGGTCCTCATTACATTGTATGTATTGGGCAGGGGGCTGCTGACAGTTTCGGCAGGGCCCAGGACAAATGCCCCAAATTCAATACATACAATGTAATGAGGATCCAATTCTGGGCCCCCCCTCTCTCCCTCGGCTCGGGAAAAGTGACCCCTTTGTCGCCCCTCCCTGTCGGCTTCCCAGTTCTGATGACAAACAAAGTTAAAGTGACATCACAAAGTTACACTGACAAACATATCTGAAATAGATCATTTTTTCACTGTAACTTTGTCATGTCACTGTAACTTTGTTTGTCATCAGAACTAATGAGGACAGGAAAGAAACATTGTTCAGACAGGGTTACTTGGTGGACTGTGGCAGCCACAGGCATGGAAGCCGACGGGCGGGGAACAAAGGGGTCACTTGTCCCGGGTCTAGGGAGAGAGGGGGGCCCCAGAATTGGATCCTCATTACATTGTATGTATTGAATTTGGGGCATTTGTCCTGGGCCCAGTCGAAACTGTCAGCAGCCCTGGCCATCGGTGAGCTGAGAACATCCCCTGCCCATCTAACTCATCCATTAGGCCCATCCAAATCTGATAGTCGGCTCTTCCAATCATTCTGGATCTGAGGGTAAATAAAGGATGAGAATTTGTACTAAGCATGACGCTTTCAAAATAAGCAGTTATTAACTCATTTAAAATAATCAGTTATTAAAATCTTGTCATCCCTTTCAAATAGCAAGTAGGACTACATAAGGGTTTCCTTTTCAGTATTGATGATGTTTATTAAGAATTCATCTTGTATTTAAGCATGTCAACGAACCAGTTTTTCCCCAACGAAACACTGTCAAGATCACTATGCTAAATGTCCTCAACCTCCTTGCCAGCATCAGAAGACCTACACAAGGTGCTACTATCGAGATGGGAAGTTTGCTACAAAAACTTTGCATCAGCAGATCAGGCAGTGAATGATGTGGAGAGGGAGCCATCTGCTGGTAGGCTTACTGTAATGCAACACACTTTCATTTCTTCTCTCAGAGATCAGCTGGATAAAAACAGGGACGATTTCATGAGGAGAAGAAAGAAGATTGAACAGTGAGGTAACTCAGATAAAACAACTCTGATTACTTGATTGTTTTATCAAAGCCATCCATTTTAATATTTTTTTATTTGAACAAACTTGATTATTTTATCAAAGCCGTCCGTTTTACTTATGTCTAGCAGGTGTTATTGTGCAGCTTGCAGGGGCACCCATCCATAGATGGTCTGGCTGGCATGCTCATGGGGACCCGGGTTCGAGGCCGGCCTGGCTAAGGCATGACCCTACTCTACCTTGTCTCTCTCTCCCAGTCGTTTCCCTGTCCCACTCTTCACTATCATTGTCACAAAAAAGGCCAAACCCCCAAATATATATATATTTTAAATTACTTCCGTCCATGCTATACAATCAGACAATGGTCAAACAAGCTTTCCACAATAGGCTACTTATGACTCTTTTAAACTGCCATTTTTCTGGTTGGCCTACAGCTCGAGACAGCGCGACTCGGCCACCACTTTTTGCTTTTCAATAGGGCATGACACAGTTCAATGGAAGAGCAAAAAGTGGCGACCGAGTCGCGCTGTCTCGAGCTTTAGGCCTACCAGAAAACCAACAGTGGAAAAGAAGCATTAGTTAGGCTGAACTTAACCCTCTACTGCATGAATTATTATATTTACAATGTAAAAAATGTTTCAGTGCTTTTTTAGTGTTAAAATGAGTTAAATAATAGATTTCCAAAAAAAAATTAATAAAATTATTTTTAATTAAGATTTTAGCTTATGGTTGCCATATGGCAACTTCATGCAGTCGTGGAATCTTGTGTAAAATCAGGTTTTTCCTCAAAAAGAGACTTTTTCCTTGATAAAACTCCAATATATTACTTTCCAAATGTTAAAACTCATTAAATTACATAAATTAAAATATATATTTTTAGTATTTAGTGAAATTATTTTTGGTAAGAGCGCAAAATATGGTCAACAATTCGGCCCATAGACATGTACACACATTTACAAAAAAGCTTCCGAAAAGGTTGTTTACACCTATTTGCAAACATGTACAATGCATTTTTACATTGAACATGTCTAAAATTACAAATATAAGTACAAATTATTCATTTGGCACAAGAATTATAAGAAATAACTGTAAAAATAGCCTCATACTACTCTAATTCTAAGTCATTCCAATGGGGTTGATTGGGGTGAATGGCCAAAATGTTGTTCCATAACTGCATGAAGTTGCCATATGGCAACCATAACATTTTACCATTTTACAAAAAAACCTTTGCATCTAAAGTTGTTTTAATGATGAAAAATAACAGTTTACATATTACAGATAGTGTTTTTATTTTTTTTATAACAATATTTTGGGCTGAAATGTTGGTAATACCTTGGTTTATGGAGGCCTTGAGCGATGACCTCCACACACCAAAGTAGGTGATGAAAAAGGGCTTCCTGTGTTTATTTCTTAATCATGTGACCTGATTTTTTTTTTTTGGTTTCAAAGTAAAAGGCTGTCTTATCACAAATAAGTCTAAATATATAGGTTATAGTGTACCATCTACTAGAAAAACTGGAAAAAGTTAACGGTTGCCATATGGCAACCCTATGCAGTAGAGGGTTAAGGTATTCCAAGTGGACCTTGAAATAATTTTCCTTCTCTCTGCAATCCCCCTAGGGGTCCCAACCCCCAGTTTGGGAACCACTACTGCAGACACTGTATCAGAAATGCAATATGATGTGGCTGCCAGGCTTTTTATGTCTCATGATCTTGGCAACTTTCCTGGTTTATGGCGTCATTCTTTTTTTTTCAATAATCTGTTTTTTCCATTGAGAGTAAATAGAATGGAGGCCAAAATTCTATTTCATTGTTGAAGCCAAGTTGGAGCCAAGGTTGGACCCAAAAAGACCAAAAAATGGCCAAATCCCATTCATTCCTATGAGAGACATAAAACCCTGTATCTCCCTTAAATGCCACTCCAGGGGGATCATTTTTCGCTCAACTAGAAGGTCCCCTTGCTCTCCAACTTACCAGGGTGGTGATTTTTTGTGGTGATGTTTTATTTTAGAGAGATATTAAAAGTTAAATTGACCAATGAGCATCAGAACATGGTTTGATTGACAGTTAGAAGTCTTGTTGTTGTCCAATCAGCACCTGCGTTTGGCGTTGCTAAGGTGGAATGTAAGTTGGAATGTTCCCAAATCTGGCTTCAAAGCGCTGAATGGCAAATAGCGTTGATTTGGCGTCCATTCTATTTACTGTCAATGTTTTTTTCCTGCCATCTGGGTGAAAGCCAAAGTTATAAATAGGTTTTTTTCATCCCAGTTCTTCTACAGCACATACCAGCCCGTGGATTATCAGTTTGGATAAGACTACAAACAAAAAACGTCACTTGCTCCCACATCACTATACTTCTGGGAAGACTGAGGCCTGTGCCAAAGCCAAATTCAGTGCTTTGTAATGAAAGTCATAAAAAGTAAGTCCCCAAGTCCCATTTGATGTGATCGCACACCTCGCTGTATAGTGCAAAATGAGGTTCACCTCATCACATGAGTCAGTGTCATAAAAAGTTTTTTTTTATGATAAAAAAAAAACTACTGGGTTCTCCAACAACTGGTTACCTACAGTAGATGTCAAAGCTCGGAACTCTCTAGTGTGCAAAATGAAGTTCACCTCATCACATGAGTCAGTGTTATTATTATAAAAGTTTTTTTCATGACAAAACTACTGGGTTCTCCAACAACTGGTAGCTCAGCACTCCCTAGTGTGCAGAATGAAGTGCAACTCATCAAACATGAGAGTCTGTGACACAAGGCCACTGGTTTCTCCAACAACTGGTTATGTGTGAGTTATTGTCAGAACCCACAGTGGTTGGTCAGAAGTACGCAAGGTGTCAAAATAAATTTCCTGGGTTTCAGTTGACGATCCAAAAATACCGCTGCTGGTAGAATCTACCGTTGCTGGTGGTTGACCTGGGATTGGAGCCATTGAAACCCATTGAAAAATACATATTTGGGAACAGTTAAAAGTGGGCTACCTTCGGATTGGTGGAACATGCAGTTTTCACTTATGGAAAGCTGTGTGTCTTTAGGTCTAACTCAAAATGTTCTGTGGCTGTTCGAAAAAAAATATTTTTCAATGGGTTTCAATGGCTCCAATCCCAGGTCGCCCACCATTTAAAATGTGCGCGCTCCTGTGATGACGTAACTGCAACCCAAGAATTAGTTCTGGCCAATCACTGTGGTTGCCACATCGGGGTGACCAGTTGTTTGTGAGTAAAATGACATCTTTTCACACTGACCAGTACTGTGTGAGCACCAAGTGCCATGCTCATGGCACCTGTCACAGTGGAGGGTGGAAGAGAGTGCTGTTACTTCCTTCTTTCACAATGCAATGGTAATGAACCTTTGACCCCATTGCTGCTAATTCAACTCCTTAATAATAAATGCTACAGCCACTGACTACCCCAATGTTACCATGTAACGATGGTATTACATTAACAAGAGTAGGAAAGCGATCAAGAATTGTCTCCATTCGTTAAATAGATCTCTTTTGAGCCCATTTTACTTTGTATTTGTCAATTAAAGGGTACCATACTGAGGTGTAAGGTAAAGCTGAAGCATGCTGTATATCAAGGAAGAGCATTAGATGTAAAACCAATGGACATTGATCAGGGATAGTTCAGGGATGGTCTCTTAAAAAGACTCTTTTTCTACCCGGATTACAACACTGCACCTGTGATTACACTTTCCTTCCCCTGTTTGATTTCCAGCTTGATTGACAGCTGGGTCAATGTAATGCAAGTTTATACATGCAGATGTGTGCAATTGGTCAATGTGTTTGATCTGTGCGGGGTGTGTTTAGGTGTATGCTGCTGGACACCTTTGTTAATTTCCTTGGAGGTTAATATGGGATCTCTACTCTGCTCTGTTCTGTTCTTGCGTGAGCAGAGATTCGAACACTAATCAATTAAAACACGAGTGGACATTATGCAATGGAGCCCCCATAGGGCCATCCATGTTTGCATCATTCAGTCTTGTCGGTCTGACTGTTCAAGAAAGACATGTCATTGATTCTTGAAAGTTTGCCAAAAATATGTCCGAGCAATAAAATTGCTAATTCTGTTGAAAATCAATTACATTTTCATGAACAAAAGCGGTCTGTTACACAAATGTACAGTTGTTTGAAATATTTGAAATATAGTATAATTGTATCGCTTTTCATGGCTATAAACCTGCCCACACCCTGTAAACCCTGCTGTCCCAAGGACAGACATCATCATTTCAATTGACTAAAAAACAAAACAAAAAATCACCATGTCATCACAGTCACTTATATTTTTTTAAAGACAATAAATTCAGATGTGAGCAAGGTCATTGTCATTACTGAGGACCAAACCTTTAGCTCTACTGCATTTACATAGGCTACTTCACCATCACTAAAGCTCCTGTAAGATTACCATTTTCTCTTGAATTTGTTAATTTGTTTGGACACTGGTACTGTCCCAAACATAACCTGTCAACACTGTCTGGGTTTTTCAGTTGTATTATATTACATTTTGTTTCAATAAATGAGCACTGTGCTTGCATGGGGGAAAAAAAACTCTGATGGCAAGGAGCATTACAAATCATATTTTCATACCCATCATATTTTTTATAAATGTCCTGATTTACTCTGTGTAAATGATGAGAACACAAATCATTGATGTGGTTATTCTGCAAAACTTTTATTGAACAAAAGTATTTCAACTCTCACCACACTGTCTGCAGTTCAGTACCGTAACGTTGGATCTATACGATTCATAACACACACCTTACTGTATTTCGCTCTTTCTCGCTCTCCCTCTATAACTCTCTCTCTCTCTCTCTCTCTCCATATATATTTATATAGAATATGTATATTTATATACATACAGTGGAAAGAGGAATTAAATAACATTGCTCAATAACATTCAGACATTATATCCCAAATATAAAAAGCAGATAAGCTCATCATCGTTCAACACTCTTATTGGTAAACTGTAAGTTTAACAAAACTGGAGAAAAAAAAAACATATTTTCTATTTCTTTTTTTAATTACTTTTAAACTAGCGCTCATCATACTGTGGTCAGCGTTAAACGAGTGTTACCCTGGAAGATTGCGCATGTCTGACAAAGTGTGTGTGTGTGTGTGTGTGTGTGTGTGTGTGTGTGTGTGTGTGTGTGTGTGTGTGTGTGTGTGTGTGTGTGTGTGTGTGTGTGTGTGTGTGTGTGTGTGTGTGTGTGTGTGTGTGTAAAAGTTAGGTAGCCTTTGTGTGAAAAAGTTAGGTGTGTGTGTGTGTGTGTGTGTGTGTGTGTGTGTGTGTGTGTGTGTGTGTGTGTGTGTGTGTGTGTGTGTGTGTGTGTGTGTGTGTGTGTGTGTGTGTGTGTGTGTGTGTGTGTGTGTGTGAATCAATAGTTTTAGCAGTACTCAAAATGGCTGGCACATACGGTTGTAGGTTGACAGACATTCTTTCATTGCTGAGCTGCAAGAGGTCTCCTTTGTCATTGGTCTTTCTCCATAATAATAATAATCATCATAACTCAAAGTGTCCTGAGGGGATGTGTTCCCCAACCATGTATTTCTCCCACTGTCAAAACAAAACAAAAGTCTGTTGGCTGGGGCTTTCCGTCATCCATGAGCTCATTTGTTCTTGCGAGTTGACACAGAGCACCATCATGGTTTTAAATTTAGCGCTCCATTAATGCAAAAATCCATTTCATTCATGGTGGCTGTATGAAACCCTCCAAGCCAGCCATGGCAAACTTCAGCCATGAGCCAAGCCAAGTCAGCATCGGTTTCAGCATGTACTTTCTCACACACACATAATCATAAACACACATACATTTTCGTTTTCTCTCTCTCGGTCATAGGCATTCTCTCTCTCGTTCTCGCTCTCGCTCTTGAACACAAACACACTGCCTCTCTCACCCACCCACCCATTCACTCACACAACCTCTCTTTCTCTCGCTCACTCTCTCTCTATCAATGGCACAAACAGAGTGTGATTCAGCAGGTGTTCAGAATATTAACAATTTTAAAAACAAACACAAAAGTAAAAAAACAAAACAAATTACAGAATTTTTTTTTTTAAAGAAACTCATCAGAGAACACACATACACACACATGACAGGAGAGAAGACTAGGTGGCTCCCCAATGCCAAGGCAGAGAGAGAGAGAGCGCTGACAACGGTCACTTTGTGAAGGCAGGGTGTCACAGGTCTGTGAGTTGTAAGCTAAGACTTTGGGAAAAAAAAAAAAACAAACAAACAAACAGACAAACAAAAAATGACAAGACAGAACAGGCATCTTTTGACAGTTTAAATTAAAAAAATAATAAAAATCAAACGACAGGAGCAGATGTCAGCCTCAAAAAAGTTTTCCCCCTTTCAGACAAGTCCACTGGTAATGGCTTGACATAAGGGATTCCCAGGGGTCTCTCCTGTTTGGGGGGGTGTGGTAGGGTAGTGGTCAGGGGAGGCGTTTCCCTAGTAGAGGCCTCAGCAGATTTGTTTGGGACCTTCAGAGTCTGACCAGTGGAACATATGCAAAGGGGTGAAAAAGGAAAATGGACAGAAGAAAAGGAGAGGACTAGAGAAAGAAGATGAAGAGGAGGACACAGAGGAGGAGGAGGAAGATGATGAGGTGGGGGAGAGGGAAGAACAGTGATGATGATGAGGAGGAGGAAGATGATGAAAGAAAGGAAGGGGGAGGAAAAGAGAGACGGGGAGCAGGTAGGGAGAGTGGTACAGTAAGGCCAATGATCGACAGAGTATGGTGGCAGTGGACTTGACTGGAAGTGTGTTTGGTGTGGGTAGGGCTGAAGCGTTGACCAGGAAGAGATTGTTCCCTGTTTTCACAAGGGAATATAGGTTCAAATGTTGGTGATTTCAGTGCTTGGGGATGGGGTGATTGGGGTATAACGGGGTTAGTATCGATAGGGATTGGGGATGTGATGGGGTTAGTTATCCTTTTTTTGAGGGGACTGGTGTTCGGAATGCTTCAGGCCAGAGGTTTGACCAGGCCCCCCCGTGCTCGCTGGTGAAAATGGATGGAGAGAGGTGTAGGATCAGTGTTTGGCTAGTGATGAAGGGAGAGTGGCGATGGGAGGATGGGAGGTGGGGGGGGACATATCAATGTTTGCAATATATCACGCCACCACTGAATTAGCAAATTAGTCAGGGGCTTGGCTAGATGTGGGACAAGTGTTGGAGCTTGGGCGTGGTCTTGGAGGTTTAGTGTTGGCTGTTCAGTCCTGGTTGTGCGGGTCAACGTTTGACCAGGTAGAGCTCGTCTGGTCTCTGCACTCGCTGGTGTGTAGATGGGGTGGGCGCGGGGTCAATATTGGGGGATCTGTGGTGGAGGGGGTGGTGGTTGTCTCCATGCTCACTGACATGATGCATGTTCACTGGTGAAGATGGAGTGGGAGTGCTCGGTTTGGGTATTAGTGTTTTGGATTGTGGGTTGTAGAGTATTGGGCTGGGGGCTGTTTCAGGCGAGGGGCTTGACCAGGTAGAGCTCGCCTCCGTACTCTCTGGCTGTTGAAGATGGGGTGAGGTGTGGGGAATCTGTGTTGGGGTAGTTGCTGTGGGTACTGAGTGGTTGTTCTGGTTGGGCTGGGTGTTGTGGGTACTGGGTGTCTGTTCTGGTTAGGGTGGGTACTGGGTGTCTGTTCTGGTTAGGGTGGGTGTTGTGTGGGTACTGGGTGTCTGTTCTGGTTAGGGTGGGTGTTGTGTGTACTGGGTGTCTGTTCTGGTTGGGGTGGGTGTTGTGGGTACTGGGTGGATGGTGTAAGTGTCTCAGGCGAGGGGCTTGACCAGGTAGAGCTTGTCCCCGTGCTCGCTGGTGAAGATGGGCGCCCTCTTGTAGTGTTCCAGCAGCTCCTCCATGCTGCCGAAGCGCCGCTGCCCGATGCAGTACAGGCCGTCCAGCATCTGCACCTTGAAGTGCTTGTTCTTGCCCTCCGCCTTCAGCGACACCGAGAAGTCACTAGGCTGCAATGGGGAAATGGAGAAAGAGAGAAAATGATATCTGTGAATATCAGACTGCAGCTGCATCTGTCATGGGTAAGCGGCAGTCATGGGTAGTCATGGGCCAAGGCGCAGTCATGGGTAAACAGTTAGGCCGTCAGACTTGTAGCCTAAAGGCTGCCGACTCCCGACCCGCCAGATTAGTCGGGGGAGTAATTAACCAGCGCTATCCCCCATCCTCCTCCATGACTGAGGTACCCTGAGAATGGTACCATGCCACAGCACTGCCCCCTTGGGGCATAAGTAAGTAAGTAAGTAAGTAAAATGTATTTGCATAGCGCTTATCACAGACAAAACAGTCACAAAGTGCTTCACAACAGTGCAAGAAATACAGACGTAAGTAAGCATCACTACACAATGTTGTAAAAGGAGAGCCTAAGTGCTCCCATTTGTCACAAGTATATAGACAACCACATCATAAATCAAGTGGGGGCTGGCCCCTTGCACGGGAGAGGTATGAATGCAAGTTTGTTGTGTGCAGTGTGGACTCATGTGCTGTGGAGTGCTGTGTCACAATGACAATGGGCGTTGGAGTTTCCAAGGCGGGCTTTCACTTTTCACTTCTTCTTGCACTACCTTTAGCGACACTGAAATATCAAAAAGGTTGGCCAACTGCAAGGGAGCAGGGAGAAGGACAGGGAGAGGAAGAAAGAAAGCTACATTTATGTATGAACACCAGACAGCAGTTGCACCTTGAGATGCTTATTCTCCCCCCATTCCCCTCTACCTTCAGCGATACAGAAAAGTCACTGAGGTACAGTGGGGAGGACGAGAGGGAGAGAGGGGAGATTCTGAGGGACACGTTAACAGGTCCATTACATAACTTGGTTCATCTTTGCAATTAGCCAATTTGTGCGTGTTTACTCATTTCGAAAAGTACGATTTCAAGGGATGTCCATGGCAATGGATGCTTAACTGTCTTGATCAGCAATAGAGCCAATATCAGGATTTCTCTCCCCCTTTTTATCCTACAACCTCTACCTTTTCTCCAAGCAGACTTTTTTTGGGACTTCTTGAGCACAATAGTTTTTCCTAACTCATGAATGAGTCGATGATGAGATAGATGTCAGCATGCTGGAACTCCAAAGGGTTTACTTAAAGCACACAACGTTTGGAACATCAATCCAATGTTCTAGACCCTGCACTTTGCCTCAGTGGGTTGTGTGAATACTTTTTTACTTTCTTAAAAGCTCTTCTTTCTTGCATGTGATATGACCCTGGATTACCAAGGACAGGTGATGGGGACCGCGTCAAAAATGTCCAATGACATCCTCTGGCTTCAAGGACCCGGAGAAGTCACAAGACAATGTTTGCAGCAATGCAAATCAATTGGTGACTTAATACATTAATATTGTACATCGATGACTCACTACTTCACTTCCTGCTTTGGCTCATCTTTGTACGGTAATTAATTGCAGACATTTACGAATTCAATGAGAAGTCACTGGGGTCCACTTGGACAGGAAGGGAGGCAAGGGAGAAAGGTATTTTAAGTGAAATGTTTGAAGATTGTAGGCCTATTGCCTGGTTTTCATTAGCTCTGTAATGATTTGAGGCCGGTTGCCAATTTGGCAAGAAATCTCTGGGCTGCTGGAAACAGAGAGGAAGGAAATGTTTTAAGAGACTTTAATACAAGTGTTGAGCTGCAAAATGGAAATCCTTTGAATAGTCACTACATCAGTGACTCTGCTTTTGCTCATCTTGAATATTAATTTTTTGTGGCTATTTTCCAATTCGCTGACAAAATCATGGACAGGATGGAGAGGTCTTAAAGCTATTTTAAATTCAAATGCTTTGAGATCCATTGAACGCTACATCACAGACTCCATACTACAAAGGCATACTATTTTTGTGCTCATGTTTGTAATTATTTGTGTCTGCGAATGCTGTAAGACAGTGGTTCCCAAACCAGGGGTCCGGACCCCCGGGGGGCGGGGGTGGTCGCGGACGTAATGAAGGGGGGTTGCGGACAAAATGGATTTGTATTCACTTGTATGGTCAATAGATGACGACTCATTCTGTAAATCATATTCAGTAAAGAAAAGCAGAAATGTTTCATCCTAATGTGACCAAGCCATGCAGAAATCAAAGTTTTCATCTGTCTGGAAAGACTGCATGCCTACTATTTACCAGCCCTGTCTAAGTGAAGAAACCTAAGGGCAAGCCTAGAGGAAAGTCTGCCCATAAAAAGAGGCAGAGAACGTTCATACTGGTGGGATTGGAGATTGCTGAGAAATGCTTTGAGCAAGCTACATTGTGAGAAAGTACTAGCAGACTACTCCGCTCAAAAAGCCTTCTCTTCAAACGTCCACCCCAAAGCCATGTCTCTTCATTGATGCACAAAGAGCATAGACACCTGCGGGAGATGTTTGGCAATCCATCATTCAATAATTCTGAACGGGTTGCTTAAAATAATTGGATAGTTGCCTGCCTGCCATTCTCAGATGTTACTAACATGTTTACTAGCATGCTGAGCATCAGATTGAAATTTCAAAAGAAGGCCTCAAGGTAAACTCCCAGACTAACTTTTAATGAAACCCAGAAGAGCACCTAGAATCTTATTGATTATCTTCACACTGTCTTAGCGCTGATGAAGTCCAATACACGACCAAAACATGTTGCATAATTTAACAGAATCAATTATGATTGATCTTATATGATTTATTTTGCCTTGCATATTTCATCTTCAGAATTATTTTGTCCTACCAAAGAGTACCGTCATATAGCCTACAGCTCAAGAACTACCGTACGCGGCAGCCCTCCTTCTCCCTCAGACTGTGTTACAAATTTCAACCACAAGAGGGAGTACTCGCCTAGCATTTCAAATCAACCTGCTTATGGTGCTCTTGAAATGTGGGCTAGGGGCTTGGCATAGGCCTGCATGGTAAGCAGTATCCTTCTCCCAAAAACAACCCCTGACAATTCTGTGCCGGCTATATTTAGGGTGTAAACATGCAAGACCCAATATTCAGGGGGAGCATCTCGTTTATTCTCCCGAGACAGATGGTGAGTTTCCGTGGGAGCCATCTGCATCACTTGGCTCCTTTTCCCATCTCCCATCTCTCCCTTTCTTTCTCTCTCTCTCTCTCTCTCTCTTTCTCTCTCTCTCTCTCTCTCCAGGTATATTTAGGCCAACCCATGTACAAAACGCAAATCATTCACTTCATTTACATAAGAAAATCATTTGGCCGACGATACACGGATATGGAAATACAAGCAGGTGACAGTCCCACTCCATCATTGATGAGGGGAAATGGATGAAGGATATTTTTTACTGTGTACCTTTGACCCCTTTTAATTACCTTTATTTTCAATTTGGAGCACTTTGTGCAATGCTGTAACTTGATAACTGCAGTCTACAGCTCCCACAACATCCCACATTTCTCGGATAAGCAGCCTTGTGTCTAGATTTCAATTTTGGCCATTGTATTTCATCACACACTATCTAAAAACAAGGCTTTAAGTGTAAAATAGTGAACCTTTCAAAGAAACACGCTAAGCATCAATTTGACCCCAATACTTCCTCCACCACCACCAACTCACCGACGACTCGCTGTCCCGCACCAGGAAGTCTCCCTCCTCTCCCCGCTCGTTCAGCACGCACTCCGCCTGGAGCCGCGTCACGCCGCCGTAGTACCAGTCCTTGCCCGCAAACTTGCCCGTGCGTGAGGGCCCCAGGTGGGCCGTGCTGCCCAGGTACGGCGACCCGGGCCTGGATCCACCTCCTCCTCCTATGCCCACCCCTCCCAGAGTGTGGTACCCCCGCACGGCTGCCACGGCGGACGATGTGGCCACCACGTCCGGTCCACCCCCGGCCCCGGGGTGCCCGTCGCTCAACACGGCCACATAGTTCTTGGGCACCAGGCCCACCAGGCCGCGGGCGTTGCGGCAGCGCCACCACTCGGGGTCGTTCTCGGGCTTCTCCAGCACCTCCATGGTCTCGCCCTTCTCGAAGTTCAGCTCCTCCTCCGTCATGGAGCTGAAGGGGTAGAGCGTCTGGACGATGTGGAGGGCGCCGCCGCCGCCACGACTACCGCTCCCCCGGCCTCCGCCACCACTCGTGGTGGCCCAGCCATTGGACACGATGGCCCCTGAGGACAGGGAGCTCGAGGCGGTGGCCGCCCGGTGGGTGCCATAGCCGCCGTAGCCCAGGTCGCCTCCGTCGAAAGCTCCGCCGCCGCCGATGGGCTCCTCCTGGACGTAGTTGGAGGGGAACCAGCCGATGCGGCCCGCGTAGCTGCCACGCCACCAGCCGTCACTGCACTTCTCCATCACCTGTGTATGATGAATGAACATGATCACTGCATTACTGCACTTCTCAATCGCCACAACACACACACACACCAAAGGAAGATACTTTATCCTCGTCACAACCTGATGTATTCTCTCTTTTACACCTACTGCATGTATTTATTGAATACCTATTTACAGTAGGCAGACATTAAGAATAATCCTCTCACTCTAATCCTCTCCCTCCCTCTCAACCCTGTTCCAACTTCCATTCATAATGGAATTCATTTTGGATTGTCCTCCAAGTGACCCCTGGTAGTTCTGGGAGGGCTTTAAAGCTTCTTACACACCTTCCTGGAAAAAGCCTATATGGAAGTAAGAGTTCACTCACGTGAGATTCCTGAATGAAAACGATGAAACCCCTAACCTCCACACCTACTGTAATTTGCTGATCTGGTTTTTCTAGTGTTGTGCGTTTTGTGGTGTGATATATGACCCTGGGGCCCCGTTTGATTTCTATAACCTCCCGTTCCTCTCCTTTTGTTTGTGGTCCCGTGATGCGAGGAAAGACCTCAGCTTTATTCAATATCTCGCAGCTTTATTCAATATCTTGCAAAAAAAGCATATTTCAAAGGCTATTTCAAAGGTCATTTCATGGGATGTTGAATGGGTAACAGTCCCCCAAATGTTGTTGTGCCTCAGCTGACAGCGGGGAAAATGAGGCAGGGCATAAGCAAAGCACAAGTCAAGGCCGCACCCAAATGGAGAGGATGGAAGGTTAGATACTGGAAGGGACCCACTTGGAGCAAGGAAATAACACTGAACTGAGCAGCTGAGCTGAACCGAAGTGAAGTGAAGGGAAGGGAAGTGAACTCACCACCACACGTGCCCCCTTCACCAGGGTAAGCTCGTCCTCCCGCTCCGCCGCGTAGGAGAACTTGACCACGGCCGGGATGCTGAGGTCGTAGACGCGCTCCGCCCCTGCGCCCAGCGTGCCCGAGCCCCCTCCTCCTCCACCGCCACCACCACTACTGCTGCCGCCATTGGAGGGGTACTCCGAGTCTGTGCTGGGGGTGGGCGAGGCACTGGTCTTCCGCCGAGTCTTACCAAGGCCTGGAGGACACAGGGAGAGGGGAGGAGAGGAGAGGAGAAAAGAGGAGAGAGGGAGGGGTGGAGGTAAAGAGGACCGAGGTGAAGAGATTGACAAAAAGAAAGACAATACACTTCATTAACACACCAATCCAACAAGACCTGGATGACAGAGGGAGGAGAAGGAGAGAGGGAGCAAGAGAAGACTGAGGTGTAGAGATGAACAGAAAGAAAGAAAGAAAGAAAGAAAGAAAGAAAGAAAGAAAGAAAGAAAGAAAGAAAGAAAGAAAGAAAGAAAGAAAGAAAGAAAGAAAGAAAGAAAGAAAGAAAGAAAGAAAGAAAAGCCAGAAAGTCTTTAGGGGGGTCGGCACAAATCAACTTGTGCCATAGCGAGGCTGACACAAGAAAGAAAGAAAGAAAGAAAGAAAGAAAGAAAGAAAGAAAGAAAGAAAGAAAGAAAGAAAGAAAGACAGAAAGAAAGAAAGAAAGAATGTGTGTGAGAAGGAAGAAAGAAGGTGTATGTGGGTCGGCTGTAATACACATTTGAAATGATCTCGCGGGGCGAATACAATGACTCTGCGGGCCAGGTTTGGGCTCCGGACCCGAGTCTGACGTCCTTGACTTGAGTGATTTGTTGACCAGCACACTGGGGACTGTACTGAGGCCAAAGCTAGTCATTTCCAAAAAAGTATGAACATCTGACAGCTGACAGGCTATATTAGTCCAGTCCGATATACATAGAACAAAAACTGCATGATTATACAGAGAAAGAGAGAGAGAGAGAGAGAGAGAGAGAGAGAGAGAGAGAGAGAGAGAGAGAGAGAGAGAGAGAGAGAGAGAGAGAGAGAGAGAGAGAGAGAGAGAGAGAGAGAGAGGTGGGTGGGTGGGTGTGTATTCATATAATAACATACACATACACACACCACATTGATGATTGTGCCTGTCTGTCTGAAGTATTGCTGCATATTAGACAATATTAATCCAATCCAATATAAACGGCGCAGTATACACAGAACAAAAAACTGCCTGGCTAGACAAAGCCTGACAAAGAGCTGGGTGTGTGTATTGATTGAATAATATTACACACACACCACCTCAAGGGTGTGTGTGCTGCTTGTCTGTCTGTAATATTTATTTTTCATATTAGGCTAGATTAATACTGCCGTGGCTATATTAATCCAATCCTATACGCATACACAACATGGTAGGCCTATACACCGAACAAACGGCAGGAGGAAGGAGAGGAAGAGTGGTGGTGGGTGTGTTTTCATAGACTACAGTACACTGTACTACTACGTACATGGCTGTGCGCGCCGCCTGCCTGTCTGTCTTCCTGAAATACTGCTGCACTCATAACCACAGCAGAGCCTTCACACCGCCACACAGAACCAGTCTTCTCATTAGCATAATTAGCATTCCATTAATTAAATGGCTTCTTTTTATTTATGGTCAACCCCCCAAACATCTGCATCATTCTGCATTAGAGGGACACACACGCACACATGGACACAGACATACACGCACAGAAAAAAAAGCCCTCTGTGCCAAGCACACAAACACATACAAGCAGCACACACACATACACAAACACTCTCACATGCGCACATGCTCATGCACACACACACGTACGCACGCACGCACGAAACATCCATGTTAAGTGGAGTGCATTTTGAATGGCGGGAGCGAGTCTAAAGTTGATTAGCATTCAGGGAGAGAGGATGAGGGCAGGAGAGAGAGAGAGAGAGAGAGAGAGAGAGAGAGAGAGAGAGAGAGAGAGAGAGAGAGAGAGAGAGAGAGAGAGAGAGAGAGAGAGAGAGAGAGAGAGAGAGAGAGAGTAGTGGAGGATGGGTGAGTGCAGGGCTGTGCTGTGCTGTGCTGTTCCAGTGGGAGAGCAGATCTAATTGAGACTGCAGGCCCTGCTGGGGGCCCGGTGGGGAGATACACACACGCACGCGCACGTGCACACGCGCACACATACACACACGCACGCACGCACGCACGCACGCACGCACACACACACACACACACACACACACTCACCTCACAGGGCAGGGCAGAGAGACAAACAGAGGGAGAGAGAGAGAGAGAGAGAGAGAGAGAGAGAGAGAGAGAGAGAGAGAGAGAGAGAGAGAGAGAGAGAGAGAGAGAGAGAGAGAGAGAGAGAGAGAGAGAGAGAGAGAGATTGAGGAAGGGAAAGAAGCCGAGCGAGAGTAAGGAGAAACAGTTAAAAGGGAAGGTATGGAGGGAAAGACAGGGAAAAGGGAGGTGAAGGTAAGGAGAGGAAGAGATTGAGAGCGGGAGAAAGAGTATAAAGGTCGAAGAGAGAGAGAGGGAGGAGAGGGTATGGAGAGATCAAGAGAGCAACCGCATACATTGAGAAAAAAAACGTTAGAGAGGTAGCAAGCATGGGGGATGAGGAGATGGGTAATTGAAAGAGATGGAACAAAAAGGCAGGAGAGCGAGGGAGCGAGCGAGGGAGTGAACTGTAGAGAGAGGAAAAGAAGAAAGGGAGTTGCATAGAGACACTAAATTGTGTCAAGAAACAAAAGGTGGAGTGGGGAGGGAAAGGGGAGAAGTGTTAAAGGGCTGAGAGAGAGAGAGAGAGAGAGAGAGAGAGAGAGAGAGAGAGAGAGAGAGAGAGAGAGAGAGAGAGAGAGAGAGAGAGAGAGAGAGAGAGAGAGAGAGGGGGGGGGGGGGAGAAAGAGGGAGAGGGAGAGAAAGAGGGGAGGAAAGAAAGTGAAGGGAGGAGTACAGTGTAGTATGGCAGAGAGAGAGAGAGAGAGAGAGAGAGAGAGAGAGAGAGAGAGAGAGAGAGAGAGAGAGAGAGAGAGAGAGAGAGAGAGAGAGGGGAGGAGAAGATGAGAGGATGAGCGGAGAGGATGATTATAGGTGGGGGTTGTGCTGTGCTGTGCTGCATAGGGGAGATGGCCAGAGCGTGTGATGCGATGGAATGAGAGGGAGGGGACTCGCCGGCCCAGTGGCCCTGCTCTGCAATTGCAATTAACATATTACTGGGAAGCAAGCACACCAGGCACACTGTATCTCTCTCTCACACACACACACACACACACACACACACACACACACACACACACACACACACACACACACACACACACACACACACACACACACACACACACACACGCAAAGGCAAATGCACGCACACACTCACACAAAATAAAAACCAGAGTAGACACACACCAATATGAGCACGCACACACACACACCAAACCTTTACACATCACATACAGTACAGCCTTAAACCAACCCACCCCTACACAGACATACAATCATGCACACACAACACACACATCCTGAACATTCAACACACTGTCTCTGTTATTGTCTGCTCTGCCATTTTGTTGTGACACACGTGTATGCACGCACACGCAGACACACACACGTCTGTGTCGAGGCTTACTGATGCGTTGCGACTCGCTGAAGACTGTCTAAATGGGCCAAGGCTGTGCTCGTTCGCTCGCTCACTCGTTCTTTTGCTCTGTCGTTCGTTCGCTTGTTCGTCGGCTTCTAAAGTAGGTCTCCTCTGCTCTGTCTGGCCCGCCGCCGTCAGACGCTTTCTTCCACAGACGGCTGAACAAAGGCAGCGCTCTCCACCTTTTGTAGGGGGAACATAAAAGGGCCCTCCCTCGTTTCCTTTCGTTTCGTTTCCCTGCCTGCCTGCCTGCCGCTTATTTCCTGCCAAACTCCAGGTAGATGTGAGCTAAAAGCCTCCTCTTCTACGAAGCCACCTATCCACCTAACCCACCCACCCACCCACCCATCCAACCTCTCTTTACTGAGGATGAGACAAGAAGATGATGATGAGAGAGAGAGAGAGAGAGGGAGAGAGAGAGAGGGAAAGGAGAGAGAGACAGGGAGGAAGGGAGGAGGATAGAGAGAGAGGGAGAGAAAGGGAGATGGG
>NC_085869.1:52035549-52038049 GCF_034702125.1 Engraulis encrasicolus
CCACCCTCATTAAAATGCAGACCACACATAACAATTCTGTATGGGCCTCCCTCACTGTGTTAAGTGACACTGAATATTATTGCAATGTTTCGTAAAATTTCTACATTTTGCTCAGCAAATATAAATGGATCGTCTTTCATTTTAAACACGAATGCCCTGTCTGACAGTCCCACACACACGGCTTACAGCCAGGGAGAATAATATTTGAATATTTCTCAAATAATCGAATAGTGGAGTGCCCATCAATTTTCGAATAGTGTGCTTGGCAAAAATTCTCATCCCTAATCCTCATCTGGCGTCCACTATCACCATCTTCTTCATTCCACTCCTCTCCCTTCCCCTTCCCTCACTCACACCATCTCTACCCATCAACTCCACCAGCTGTTCCCTACCCCGAGATACTGATTCAGACATCCATCTGCCCCTCCTGGGGACGCCATCCATAACAATGACCTCTCCAACAGCCTAAAAGTTACCTACAGGACAGGACACTGTTATTTCAACATCGGTGACTCATACTGAAAGCCCACCTGCTGAGCCCCCATTGTCACTGTGACACACTACTCTTAAACTTTGACTGATTAAAATAGTGCTCTCTTGAGTTACCTAAATAATTGTCCAACAATCATTTTGACGGCGTTATTGTGGGCTACATAGAAATGCAAGATGGTAAAAAAGCAATGAACAAGAATGTAAGCAAACAGCACTGCATAGCACGGCAGAATATACATGGACTACAGTACAGGATAAATCAGGAGATGACCTGAAACTGTTGTGTTCCAACGAGAAAAAGCAATAAATATGTCAGATACTAATATGGCACATGAGGTTTATAGAAGGTCATAAAAATGCCGTCAGGAATCGTCAGAAAAACTGTAAAATAAGACATAGGTAGCTAAAATGAGTCTAGGCCTTAATCTCTGCTCTCGGTGAGGTCGGAGATCATGCAGGAAACAAGTCTGAGTTGTTCATCTTGCTGACGACGTACTAGGCCCTAACAGTAGCACTGCCAAGACAAGCCAGTGGGTGCACACACAAACAAACACACTTTGGTTTGCTTATCCCACTGCCATGTTCACAACTTAGGAGGGACCAAGAGCAAAACAAGACAACCACTAACAAACAAACTGAAGTGCAACGGTGAGAACTGAAATCCAAAAGGAAATATACACAGGAGCCCCACGCTCAACCCACGCATCACCACAGAGGAAGTGATAAAATCACCATAGGAAGATGTAGTGGGCTCTTAAAAACAAAGTCTAAGCACACTACAAAGTACATTTTACAGTGTTCATTCAACACTTGGAGAGTCAAATCTAACCACTGTTCTATAGAGTGCATTTGGTAGCACATGTGTTGAATGAATGGGGGTAGACATACAACTGTATAGTACTGTACAGTAGATCCGGAGGCCAGAGAGAGAGAGAGAGAGAGAGAGAGAGAGAGAGAGAGAGAGAGAGAGAGAGAGAGAGAGAGAGAGAGAGAGAGAGAGAGAGAGAGAGAGAGAGAGAGAGAGAGAGAGAGAGAGAGCAGAGGTTAAAGAGGCATTGGAGCAGAGCTTTATGGCTTACCCACACCGCAGCCAGGGGAGACTGAGCATGAGCTCTCTAGCTATACAGGATAGGCTTCCCCAAGCTGTCCACTGGGTAGAGGAACATGCTGCATCGAGACTTTTCCACATTGTGTGTGTGTGTGTGTGTGTGTGTGTGTGTGTGTGTGTGTCTGTGTGTGTGTGTCTGTGTGTGTGTGTGTGTGTGTCTGTGTGTGTGTGTCTGTGTGTGTGTGTGTGTCTGTGTGTGTGTGTGTCTGTGTGTGTGTGTGTCTGTGTGTGTGTGTGTCTGTGTGTGTGTGTGTGTGTGTCTGTGTGTGTGTGTGTCTGTGTGTGTGTGTGTCTGTGTGTGTGTGTGTGTGTCTGTGTGTGTGTCTGTGTCTGTGTCTGTGTCTGTGTCTGTGTCTGTGTCTGTGTCTGTGTCTGTGTCTGTGTCTGTGTCTGTGTCTGTGTCTGTGTCTGTGTCTGTGTCTGTGTCCATGTTCGTGTGTGTGGGTGTTTCAGTGCGCATGTCGATATATATGTACAGTGCCCTCCATAATTATTGGCACCCCTGGTTAAGATGTGTTTTTTAGCTTCCAATTATTTTATTTTTTTTCTAAATAATATGGGACCTTAATGGAAAAAAATAGAAAAATCCAACCTTCAATACAAGTGCATTTATTCAGTGGGGAAAAAATCTCACATAAAGAAATAATTATTTGACATCAAATAATGTGTGTCACAATTATTAGCACCCCTGGTGTTAATATTTTGTACAACCCCCTTTTGCCAACAAAACAGCACCTAATCTTCTCCTATAATGTTTCACAAGATGGGAAAAGACAGAAAGAGGGATCTTCAGCCATTCCTCTTTGCAGAATCTCTCTAAATCATCCAGAGACCTGGGTCCTCTCCTCTGTACTCTCCTCTTCAGCTCACCCCACAGGTTCTCAATGGGGTTGAGGTCAG
>NC_085869.1:52048049-52053049 GCF_034702125.1 Engraulis encrasicolus
CCCAGCAGATGGTAGCCAGTGCCAGCCAGTCAGTGGGGAAAACTAGGACAGGGTCAGGCAGAGGCTGCCTCCCGCATATTGGTATTCACACCCTGGGCCACCCAACCAACTCACACACACAGACACACACAGACACACACAGACACACACAGATACGTGCGCATGCACGCTCACACACACACCTCTGCTTCACACAAGACACTGAGAAATACACACACACAACCATACAAAAAAACACATGCATACGCACACACACTTAACATTAACCTACACTAAACATAAACTGAATGTGTCAGCAGTGGCAGCTGAAAAATTCAACTCTGAATTCATGCGACCTGTTCTATTCTAATGGGAAAAAATACAAGATCCACATAACAGCGCATAGTCCAGCACATCACGCTTTGCAGAGGGTTGTATGCCGCCATAGCATCATTCTCAGGTGATTCATTTCAGAGTCCTCTGAACGACACAAGAGATGAGGAGTGCACGTCAATGCACATATCCCAGTGCCCCCCCCCCCCCCCCCCTGTGCAGGTGCATTAGTGAGCTTCAATGATTTATTCTCATATCGTGATGTGGTTTGAGTGTGTTGGAGAGAGAGAGAGTGTGTGTGTGTGTGTGTGTGTGTGTGTGTGTGTGTGTGTGTGTGTGTGTGTGTGTGTGTGTGTGTGTGTGTGTGTGTGTGTGTGTGTGTGTGTGTGTGTGTGTGTGTGTGTGTGTGTGTGTGTATGTTCTACTCTTGACTAGATTGTCCCCAGAAGACTACTCAAACATACTGCGTCTAAAAACTTGAATACATCATTTTCGATTCCACATCAGTGTGAAAAACAACAAATAATAGTGCAGCATTTGTTGAACATGAGTGTTTTGCTGTTATAGATTTTTGTCTTTGGGAAAATTGCCTCTTTAGTTTTTCCACTTATTCACTCACACAATTCCCCATGCAACATGTTGCTGTGCAACATTAGTGTTTTAGCACACCCTGTGTAGTTGGAGGCATGTGTGTGCTCAGAAGGTTCTGTATGTGGGTGGTTGACGTGACGCCTTGTTTTTTCGTAACATTGGTTAAAAACCTACAAAACGGTTTTCCTTTAAAAAACAAATGTCAATGAAAGAAGATGTGGTACATTATGTTTCATATTAGTCTTAGATGAGAAGAAACATTTTTGTTAAGATTTATGTAAAGGTTTATATCTCAAATATCCTGCGGTGTGACTGTAGCATTAATGAAACCTGGAATATAATATATATACGTATATATAAATTAACCAATAACATTTTGAATAATGTATGAAGCATTTGGCATGATTGCATAAATATTAACTTTATATTAAGATATGTGAATGTGAAAAAAACCTCAAGACAGTAATATTAACTACAATTTAAATTTCATAACACAAATTGCGTCCTGTGGGGTGACATGTATGTCAATGTTTGTGAACGGGCAGCTGCATGGCCAACTACAAGGGTCTTAAAGACTGGCTCCTAACCAGTCAGTACCTCAGTTATTGGAGAGTGCTGTGGAAGTTTAAGGTGACTATTAACCTCTTAATATGGCTTCATATTGCAATGTTTCTGTCACGCAATGCTTAGGTTCATTTTATGGTGTCCTGTGGTGTGACTGCTCTTATAGAAGGAAAAAAAAGTTTTTTTTATAAATGAAAACACATATTAAGATAAAACACAATATCATTATCAAGTTAGCATGAGCTCAGATGTCAGTCATGTATACAAAAATGGCCATAATGCCGTGAATGTCCTGTGGTGCGACTTCATTTTCCTGCGGTGTGACATGCCTATGCAATGTGTTGATGCAGGACACATTTTCCCAAAAATTAGGCGAAATTCCATGGACCATTAAGTGCTTTATTTTTTCCATTTTTTTAGGAATTGGAACTCTTTTTTTATTGTGTTACGCCCTTAAACGTCAACCACCCATGTGTCTACTTTGAACTACAATTTAAATTTGGTAAACAACCTACAGCACAGTCTGTTCTTGAGACTGTTCTTACACTCAATGTAGTTGGAGGCATGTGTGTGCATGTATCTCCTTCTTCACTTGTGTAAATGGGTCAGTAACATTTCACTAGTAGCACACATCAGGACGGTGCAACGACAGCCCACGTCACTATTGTATGGATTTTTTGTTGTTGTTTGTTTGTTTTTCGGACTATCTAAGAAGCATATTTATTACAGCATATCAACCACCAATTACTATTCAATTTATGGACATTAGATGCCATTGCCCCATCAGACTTCTAAGCCTATATTGGGTAGGGGGCCCATTTCAGATGACTTTGTTCCTGGGCCCAGGGAAAGCTGTCTGTGGCCATGCGTACAGTACAGTTCCAGTCCTCACTGTACTCACCCAGTGTGTCTTTGAGGTTCTTGACCAGCGAGCCGCCCTTCTTCAGGCTGTTCTTGCGCTCCACGTAGTTGGAGGGCACGTAGCCGGTGCGGTTGGAGGCGTTGCGGACGCGCCACCACGTCTTGGAGTCGTCGATGAGCCACAGGCGCTCGTTTTTCCGGATGTCAAGTTCCTGGTCCTGCTGGGCCGTGTAGTCCCACTTGGCTATAACAATCACCTCCTCTGTCATCTTTCATCGAGTCCCTCTGGACATGGGAGGAGAGAGGGGGGGGTTCGGAAACAGATATTAAAATGACTTCATTTGAACTGTAGACAGACATGCAGACAGACAGACAGACAGACAGACAGACAGACAGACAGAGGCAGACAGCCTGAGTCTGTGAGTGAGAAGAGCACAACAGAGAAGGGTAGAAAAAGGGAGGGGGGGAGAGAAATACAGATGGTGTAAAAGAGAGAGTGCAGGGAGAGAGAGAGACAGAGAGGGAGGGAGAGAGTAAAGGAGAGAAGGAGAGAGAGAGAGAGAGAGAGAGAGAGAGAGAGAGAGAGAGAGAGAGAGAGAGAGAGAGAGAGAGAGAGAGAGAGAGAGATGAATAAACCATTGACACAGCCAGTAAATTACCCGTAGCCACCAAAACAGAGACTCACTTGCAATAAACTGTTTTATAACCACTCTTGTCTTATGGGGCATTTCGGCCCAACATGAGAGGGCTACTTCACCACAAACATCACCTCTGCTTGTGAAATGGGTTAGGCGTGCCAGGCGATAGGCCTAAGGCACTTTTATTACACTGTATTTCAGAACAAAAAGACAGCAGAGACAATCTACACATTAATAGAGCTACAGTATCATCCACAGCTATTTCATAGCACATAAAAAGAAGTCAAGGGCGTACAGGTAGGACTTGAGAGTGCAAAGGTGGATAGTAAGATGCATATGACACACAGGACACAATAATAAAACTGTAAGACACAATAATAGGACACTGGGACAATATAACTACTGAGGTATAAAGTAAGCCTCAAACACACATGGAAGACATATGGACACAAGCATAGGACGTGTGTGTGTGTGTGTGTGTGTGTGTGCGTGTGTGTGTGTGTGTGTGTGTTTAGTTTAACTACACATTGGAGACTGGTCAAACACAACTTCAAACTTCTGTGCTAGCCTTGTTACATAGATTTTTGACAATAAAATGTGTACACTTGAACTTGAATAAGATTACAAGCATGTGACAAGATAGGCTCCCTCCATGTCAATTCACATAATTCCCTGAAATCCCATTGACATGAAATAACCTGACAAGGAAGACACTAGAAACATATAGGCAGTATTCTAAAATCTGTAACTAAGACAGAAACACAAAACAAGCATAGCATAGTGTAGGATAGGCTAGCATTTACGCATAACACATCATGACAATAGCACACAACATTACCAAAGAGCCCTAGGACACATTGGATTCATACTGCATGTCTCTGGGAGCAGCACACAGCGGTACAGCGGTGCGTGCAAAGGGGAGGTCTTCCGATAAACCTGATGGATACACTGAAGCAGTAGCCCAGAGGGGATGATGCACACCACACGCAAGCAAGCACACGCACGCACGCACGCACGCACGCACGCACGCACGCACGCACGCACGCACGCACACACACCTTTCATCTGCTCTATTTCACCTACTGACAGACTGCATATGCGTTTTAGTCTGCTGTGTGTGTGTGCATGTTTGTGTGCGTGCGTGCGTGCGTGCGTGCGTTTTTGATGTCTACTTGTGTGTGTACGAACAATTTAATGCTTCTCTGACAGTACTGGTGATGGGCCTAAATTGTATTTCCTTCAAAGCAGCCGGCACGGTCTTTCCCTTCCTGCTGTGCAATGTGCAGCAACCAATGAAATGCAGTCTATCGCCATATCGCTCCATTCTAAACGTGACGTGCATTACATGCACAACCAACTTCATGACCCTCTACAATTCAACACAGACATACAGTGCAATAGCCTCGAGGTATTCATATTAGGGATGCAAATTAGCAATTAATTCATTCATTGTTAGATTTGATTGACCTTATCGATTGACCCCCGGAATCAAATTGTTTCCCAAATAAAACTATTAAACTTAAATCTGAAATTTAAAAGTGAGATAAAATTTCACATTTCAATTAATTTATATTTATATTCTTTAATCCAAAAGTGATTTAAAATGTTCCCACTCTTCACACACACTCTTCACATGCCCATTCCACCTTAGTCTCCAGTGAAGTTGGCGATTAATTGTGATTATTAAGCTTTAATCGATGAGCGCATTCATCGATTAAAGTAGATTAATCGATTAATTGTTGACATCCCTAATTCATATTACACAAATATATGCATCAAAGCTCATAGTAGGTAATCTTAACCACATTCGTGATGCACATGCTGCATATAGACACACACAAAAACACACTCACAGCCCTTCACAACAAATATCCTAATATAGCTACTCACGTGCACGAACGCACGCACGCACAAATAAAGTATACATGTTTGGAAGTGCCCAGGTACTCATTCATAACCCTATACATTACCTATATCACGCACGCACTCACACACACCAGGAGCCCTTCACAGGGCCGCTGACAGCTTTGGCTG
>NC_085869.1:52055549-52063049 GCF_034702125.1 Engraulis encrasicolus
CCTTCCACGCTGTACTTGATATCAGCACATTCCTCTCAGTGCAAAAAAATACATAAAAAATAGCCATTCACTTTATCAGCCTTCTCATCAAATGTAATGCTTTTGTCGCAAAGGGGGTCAGAGAGACAAAAAAACAAGCAAAGGCCGACACACAGATAGAAAGAGAGGCAGACAAAAATACAGTCAGTCAGTCAGGGAGACAGACAATGAATGAATGGACGTTTCATTGCTGAGCCATGCATGTGGCCCTCCCACCTACTTCAGGCATTAATAAGGAGAGAGAGAGAGAGAGAGAGAGAGAGAGAGAGAGAGAGAGAGAGAGAGAGAGAGAGAGAGAGAGAGAGAGAGAGAGAGAGAGAGAGAGAGAGAGAGAGAGAGGAAAGAAAGAAAGGGGAGACAGTCAAGGAATGCAGTGACCGAGTGACCAAGCACAGACTGTGACAGTCAATGACTTTATGATTGAGCCAGTTTTTTCCTAGCTGAGCAATACATGAGGTCTTTCTTGTACAAGAATTAAAGAGGTCAGCCCTGCACATATAAAGGTGCTCAGTAGAGAGAGAGAGAGAGAGAGAGAGAGAGAGAGAGAGAGAGAGAGAGAGAGAGAGAGAGAGAGAGAGAGAGAGAGAGAGAGAGAGAGAGAGAGAGAGAGAGAGAGAGAGAGAGAGAGAGAGAGAGAGAGAGAGAGAGAGACATACACATAGGTAGGTTCAGTACACATTCCTGTTAGGGGGGTTGCTTGAGCACAGTATGCTGCACATACACACATAAATACTCCGTCACACAACTGCTCTGTCTCTCTGACACACACACAGTCACAGTCACAGACACAGACACAGACACAGACACAGACACAGACACAGACACAGACACAGACACAGACACAGACACAGACACAGACACACAGACACAGACACAGACACAGACACAGACACACACACACACACACACACACACACACACACACACACACACACACACACACACACACACACACACACACACACACACACACACACACACACACCACTTATCCAACGGGCTGAGACATATCTAAAAAAGCAGGCACGTATTTTCTTTCTCAAATAAATGTAATCCTCAGTGACATGACAAGAAACACAAAAGCGGGCAAAAGCATTTCCACCAGCAGAGCTCACAGCCGCACACACACGCACAAATAAAAAATCGTGAAGAGATAAAAGATTCCATTAGTGCCGGAGGAAGAAGAGAAGAGATGGCGATGATGGGAAAAGGAGAATGGACTGCATGAGAGAAATAGGAGGAGGAGATGGAGGAGGAGAGAGGGAGACAGAGAAGGGGAGGGATGACTAGAAGGGGATTTATAAGCATTGGCTGAGTCATAAACGCGAGTGCTACTGTTAAAACAGCTCGCCTGCTCACCTGTCAGTGAGACACCATTAATAGGACATTTCAATTAGGAGGGAGAGGGGGGGGGGTTGAGAGAAAGGCCTGAGAGAGCATGGATGATTGCAGAGCCGTTTTATGGGCTTTTTCAGGGAATGATGAAGGGGAGAGAGAGGAAGGGAGGGAAAGAGAGAGAGAACGGGAGGGAGAGAGAGAGAGAAAGGGAGAGAGAGAGAGACACAGATAGAAAGGGAGGGGCAGAGAGACGGAAGCAGAGACAGAGAAGGGAGCAAGAGAGACAGAGACAGAAGAAAGATATGAGCGAGAGAACACGAAGAAAGACAACAAGAGAATCAGCAAGCATGAAGGGAGGGAGGAAAGAATGGAGATATGAATGCGAAAGAGAAAAAAAACAAAGAGAGCATCACTTTGTGTGTGTGTGTGTGTGCATGTGTGTGTGTGTGTGTGTGTGTGTGTGTGTGTGTGTGTGTGTGTGTGTGTGTGTGTGTGTGTGTGTGTGTGTGTGTGCTTATGAGAAAGCAATGGGGGGGGGTATGGGGAAAAGGAGCTTGCTCATCTTTTACAGTAAGAAGTGACCTCACACACACACGTGACCTCCTCACACACCACAATGGCCAGCCGTGAGAGCTATTCACGTCTCATCTCATCCCATCACACAAACCTGCCAGACTGGATGCTCCATTTTTACACACACGCACGCACGCACACACGCACACACGCACACACACACACACACGTATTGGAATATCCAAGCCGAAAGACACTAAATAGAAGTAGAGAAAGAGGTGTAGACAGGAGAGAGAGAGAGAGAGAGAGAGAGAGAGAGAGAGAGAGAGAGAGAGAGAGAGAGAGAGAGAGAGAGGGGGGGAAGAGAGAGAGAGAGAGGGAGAAAAGGAGAGAGAGAGAGAGAGAGAGAGAGAGAGAGAGAGAGAGAGAGAGAGAGAGAGAGAGAGAGAGAGAGATATCTACGGTTCAAGAGAGTAGGGAGAGCAGGGAGAGCCATCTGTAACCACACCAGCACGACATGGTGCAAAACAAGACAAAGATCAACAGCGCCCACACAGGCAAAGAACAGACACATACACACACACAGACACGTGCACGCACATACAATCACACACACACACACACATACGATCACACACACACACAGACACAGACACAGACACAGACACAGACACAGACACAGACACAGACACACACACACACACACACAGACACAGACACAGACACAGACACAGACACAGACACACACACACACCCTCTGTAGCTTCAGTGGAGTTGACGCGGTGACCCTGTGTCATGTCGTTGCTGCCATGTCACTTGCCTAACAGTGTGGTGACACAAAGCGGAAGGCAGTGCAGTGTTAGTGTGTGCTCTTCGGAAGCCCCTCTCCCCCTTGCACATGTGTTTGACCCTGGCCCAGTCTAGTGTGACGCTGACGCTGATCCTAGCACAGGCTCTCTGTCAGGACTGGACTGGTGATCTAGCATACAGGGCATTTTCCCAGTGGGACGACAATCCTCGAGGGCTAATGCTGTTTTTTTCTGTTTTGTTTACCATATCTTGTTTTATTTCATTCATACAGAGTGCCTGAAACAGACAAATTGAAAAACAATTAATGGTTTTAATAAAAGTTTGAAATGTGTGTGTGTCGATATTAATAAGTTGAAAGGAAATGTAAATTGACAGGGACGTATGGATGTCAAGGCCAGGATATGTCATAGTGTCCATGCCTTTTTCCAGCTCATCTCTATTTTTTTTAATACTTTATGGCTGATGCTGTTTTTGTTGTTGTTGTTAGTGGTGGTGGTGGTATTGTTTCCTCTAAGAGACCCGCCCACCATTTAGATGGGGCAGCCCATTGGTGGGTATATTTTTAATGTCCATGTAGACAATGGACTAAGCCAATCATAATATTGTGGAAAATCAGGGGGTCTGTGTGAGGGGCTGGTCTGGCGGCTTGCCAGGGGCTGGTTTTCCATCCCAGTCCAGTCCTCCTCTCTGTACCTGTCAGCTCATTTATCTCTGCACTCTACACTCAAACAGACTCTACACTCAAACACACTCAGACACACACGCAAACACACACGCAAACACACACGCACGCGCACACACACACACAAACGCACGCACGCACGCACGCACGCACGCACGCACGCACGCACACGCACACGCACACGCACACGCACACGCACACACACACGCAAACACACACGCAAACACACACGCAAACACACACGCAAACACACACACACGCACACGAAAATTGTAAAATAAATACAGACATTTGTCTAGCCTTAGGGAGAAAAAAAGAAATTTAGAAATGTTTGGACACATGCAATACACTTAATGCACATAATGCACATTAAATACTAATGAAAAAATCCTAAATAAAACCCAAGTCACGCCCATTTGCACACAATCCTAATAATCCAACATCCAAATCCTAATTGAATTGAAGGCAATATGAAGGGATGTTGTGCAATAGCATAGTCAACCGCATTGATCATGCGGTACGCATCTTGCATCAAGAGCTAACACCCTCTCTGCCACTGATCATCGCTGTTCTACAAATGGGTTACTACAGCCAATCTAGTAGCATGTGTCTGGCCTGACACTCAAGACTGCACCTTTAGCAGCACAAGCGAGACTAATGGGCTCACCATGGGAGCAAATCAGAGCTCGCCGGAATCACACGCCACTCACAAACACACAATCAGCACCTCCCCCACAGTTAGGGCTGGGTATTGCAGCCATGTTCCTGTATCGATTCGATTTCGATTCTTAGGGCTTTGAATCGATTAATCACGATTCGATTCGATTCAATTCGATTCACTCCGAATCGATTCAATCCGTTCCCTTTTTGGTGCAAGGATTTCCCCCAAAAGATGCTGTTGCCCATTTTTATATAAAAATGTCAAAGGGCTGTGGCTTGGCAGTGTTAACAGATTGCTAATTTGTAATAAGTAGGCCTAGGCCTAATTGACTAATACCTACTGGGTATTTTCCATAGACCAAAATGAAACAAAAAGAACAAAAAGAAAAAGAGCAAAAAAAAACGATTTTGTGCCCTGTGAATCGATTATGTGAATTTTAAATGATATCGATCGATTATCGATTGAATCGATTATTTTACCCAGCCCTACCCACAGTCTGGTCACAAGTGTACAGTTTTTCTTCTCCCTTTTCTCTTCAATTTTCTGCTCTTTTCAGTTTTTCTCTTCTTTTTTTCAGTTCCACTCATTTTTTTACCTTATTCAAATTTGTTTCCATTCTATTATTAACTTTTTTTAAAATCCTTCTCCATTTTGCCCATTTACCACTTTATTCCACCTGCAGGGCTGAATTAACACACAGGCTGGATATGGCTGCAGTCTAAGGGGCCCCACCTGTCAGGGGCACCTTAATTGTCCACAAGTGAAACATTGACGAATTGTGACAAGATTCAATATTGAAAAATTCACCTATCATGTTGAGTACAGTTGATAAACATATTATCCTTTATTCCTGTCCATGTAAATTGGTCACAAAATTTACCTTCCGTGGGGCCTCACAGCAACCTGTAGCCTTGGGGCCCTGGGCCATCTTAATCCAGCCCTGTCCACCCTATTGTGTTATATTACTCCGCCCCACACCCATAAAAAGACATGCTTTTGCTCTGGTCTACTTCCATTTGATTCTGAATCTATTCACATTAGATTCTATTCACTTTATCGGGACCATTCTTTTCTATCCCATTCTAGGTACAATGAAACCAGTGCATCCACGTCTACAAGCATTTTCATCCCCAGTGCCCAAGTCAAGGCTTTGTACGCCTGGGGGGGGAGCAGCAAAAAAAGGAGGCCAGCGCTCGCTATGACAGCTGCCAGAGCCTTGCTGTCAGTACACGGCGCCCTAAAGTAGCCCAGAGTGGCCACCGATAGACACAGACACAGGCAAGCACACAGGCAGCACATACAGTACACACACACACATGGACAAGACAAGACAGCACTGGTAACAGAATGCACATCTAGCTGCAGGGAACGTGTGTAACAGGAGACAGGAGAGAGAGGAGAGAGGGGAGAGATGGGATAGAGGGGAGAGATGGGAGAGAGGGAAGAGAGGAGGGGGGGGGGAGGGGGTGATGAAGGAAGAAAATCAATCAAGACGAGGGAAGAAAGTGAGAGTTTCTCTGTTCAAGAGTGTGTGTGTGTGTGTGTGTGTGTGTGTGTGTGTGTGTGTGTGTGTGTGTGTGTGTGTGTGTGTGTGTGTGTGTGTGTGTGTGTGTGTGTGTGTGTGTGTGTGTGTGTGTGTGTGTGTGCGTGCGTGCGTGCGTGCGTGCGTGCGTGCGTGCGTGCGTGCGTGCGCGCGTGTGTGAGAGAGAGAGAGAGAGAGAGAGAGAGAGAGAGAGAGAGAGAGAGAGATTGAAAGTGTGCGTGTGCGCGTGTGTGAGTGAGTGTGTGCATGTGTGTGTCACGGCCATAAAAAGCAAAAGTAGAGAGGGGGGACAAGGCGTCTTCGAGAAGGAAAGAGGACAGAGGTATACAGTGCAGTGGGGGGTGGAGGACCCCCCCCCCAAAAAAAAAAAAAACCCCCCCGGGAAAAGGGAAAAAACCCTTCCCCCCCAAAAAAAGGGCGGGGGGCCCCCCCCCCCCCCCCCCCCCCCCCCCCAAAAAAATTTTTTCCCCCCAAAACCTAACCCCCAAAAAAAAAAAAAAACCCCCCCCCCCAAACCCAAAAAAAAAACCCCCCTTTTTAAATTTTCCCCCCCCCCCCCCAAAAACCCGGGGGAAAAAAAAAAAAACCCCCCAAAAAAACCCCCTTTTTTTTTTCCCGGGGGGTTTTCCCCCCTTTTTTCCCCCCGGGCCCCCCCCCCTTTTTTGGCCCCGGGGGGGGGGGGGGGGGGGAAAAAACCCTTTTTTGGGGGGGAAAATTTTTTGGGGGAAAGGGGGGGAAAAAGGGGAAAAAAAAGGGGGGAAAGGGGGTTTGGGGGGGGGGGGAAAAAACCCAAAAAAAAAAATTAAATTTTTGTTAAATTTTTTTTTTTTTTTTTTGGGGGTTTGGTTTTTTTGGGGGGGTTTTTTTTTTGGGGGTTGTTTTTTGGGGGTTTTTTTTTGGGTGGGGTGGGGGGGGGGGGGGGGGTTTTTAAAAAAAAAAGGGGGGAAAAGGGAAAGGGGGGGGTTTTTTTGGGGGGTTGGGTTTGGGGGTTTAAGGGGGAAAGGGGTTTTTTAAAAACCAAAAGGGGGGGGGGGGAAATTTTAAAAAAAAGGGGGGGGGGGGTTTTCCCCCTTTTTTTTAAGGGGGGGGGAAAAAAAAATTTTTTAAAAAAAAAATTGGGTTTTTAAATTTAAAAAAATTTTTTTGGGGGGTTTTTTTAAATTTTTTGGTAAAAAATTTTTTTGGAAAAATTTTTTTAAAATAAAAAAAAAAAAGGGGGGGGGGTTAAAAAAGGGGGGGGGGGGGGGGAAAAAAAAAAAAACCCCCCGGGGGGGGGAAAGGGGGGGGAGGGGGGGGGGAAAAAAAAAAGGGGGGGGAAAAAAGGTGGGGAAGGGGAAAAAAAAAAAAAAGGGAAAAAAAATTTTTTTAAAAGGGGGTTTTTAAAAAAATTTTTTTTGGGGTTTTTTTAACAAAAAAAAATTTTCCCTTTTTTGGGGGGAAAAAAAAAAGGGGAAAAGGGGGGGGGGTTTTCCGCGGGGGGGGGGGGCCCTTTTTTTTTGGGGGGGGGGGGGAAAAAAAAAGGGGGGAAAAGGGGGGAAAAAGGGGGGAAAGGGGGGGGAAAAAGGGGGAAGGGGGGGGGGAAAAATTTTTAAGAAAGGGAAAAGGGGGGGGGAAAAAATTTTTAAAAAAAAAGGGGGGGGGGGGGAAAAAAAAAATTTAAATTTTTTTTGGGGGGGAAAAAAATTTTTCCCTTTTTTTTCCCCCCCAAAACCCCCCGGTTTCCCGGTTTTCCCCTTTTAAAAAACCCAAAAAAAAATTTTAAACCCCCGGAAACCCAAAAAAAAAACCCCCCCCAAAAGGGGGGGGTTTTTTTGGGGGGGGGGAAAAGGTTTTTCCCCAAAAAAAAAAAATTTTAAAATTTTTTTTTAAAAAAAAAAACCCCCCCCCCCCCCCCAAAAAAAGGTTTAAAAAAAC
>NC_085869.1:52073049-52095549 GCF_034702125.1 Engraulis encrasicolus
CTACCTTCACTGAAAAGTACTCAGAGTGGGATTTATAATATCACGTTATTATTATCTATGACAAACATTCCACATTTACCAAGACAGACTTTGCTGCTTCTCAGTGACCCATGGAAGACCGGAGCACTCAGCACACTTCATTTTTTTTAAAGAGTTTATTTTGGTGCACAAAGTGACTGAAGGAAAAAAAAGTATGTCGAGTGCTCTGTTCATGTCTTGGTCTAGTCGCTGAAGAGTCTGATTCTGATTCTGCTGTCCTCGGCTGTAAGCACCACAAAGCCTGAAGTGCAGATATTCTTCTTCTAATGCCACACTCATCATTTGGGTCTACCTCAATTACAAATTCCACAATGACAGCATTGCAATGGTCACAGCATCCAAAACCTTTTCAGTAAGGCTGTAACGATATTATATCTAACTGAGAAATCATGATCCGCCGAGTCACGATACTGTTGAGTGTATTGTTACAGTCCTATTTTTCAGTGCCGTATAGTTAGTGTACTATTTTTCTACTTTTCTGTCTCTGTGTGTTTTGTCGCTTGTGAACCTGTCTGTTCAAGTCTGTTTACCTCTGAAAGTATGAACGAGATTAAGCATGTAGACACAGACAGCGTGTTAACGTAAAGGGCAAATTGGCTCTAAGTGGTGGGGAAGTTCAATTAGCGTGTAATTACCACTAGATCAATCAGCAGAGCCACACACAGAAAGGGAATGGAGAAGAGGGAGAAACGGAGTTGAATAAGAAAGATTGTTTGCTTTTTGCAGAGCAGCACAGGTCTAGAAAACGAAACAGCAGGAGGGATTTTTTCTTAATCTGTCCGCCTGTGGATTATACACAAGTCCATTAAATAACTATTGGGTCGAGTGAATAATGCGCTCCCTTTTTGTTTACTTTTCCACTGAGCTGGTAAATGATGCCAAGCTTTAGGGAGAATGAGAGACTGAGTGGCAAAAGCAAGTCTCGACCAGTGCGACCCGTATACAAGATGCTATTTAGTGTCTGTGTGTGTGTCTGTGTGCGCGTGTCTGTGTGCGCGTGTCTGTGTGCGCGTGTCTGTGTGCGCGTGTCTGTGTGCGCGTGTCTGTGTGCGCGTGTCTGTGTGCGCGTGTCTGTGTGTGTGTATGCAGGGGAGGGTCACTAAATACACTGGCATAATAGAAACAGCCTGTAGGGCAAGAGAGAAGTGGAGAGGGAGAGACAGCAGAGGAGGGCTGAAGCATACAAAGCAAGGAACCCATTTAACTGCTGTGTACCTAACCTTCAAACCCCCACCCCCACCCCCCCGCCCCACCACCACCACCCATCTCCCTCCATCCACCCAGCCCATTCCCCTGCTGACCACGTACCCACCACCACACTCCCCTTTCCCCAAACCATTTAACCTCCCGCTGGGGCAGGGCCAGGCTCTCTGCCCAGTGCAACGTGCCCTATGCCCACAGCAAGCTCCTTCTCCCGTGCTCGGGTCTGACTGTGCTGTGTGTGTGTGTGTGTGTGTGTGTGTGTGTGTGTGTGTGTGTGTGTGTGTGTGTGTGTGTGTGTGTGTGTGTGTGTGTGTGTGTGTGTGTGTGTGTGTGTGTGTGTAGAGTCATGTGGTCCTAAAGAGCAGGCCAGTGAAAACTGGCCACTCACGCACGCACGCCCTGCCACAAGTCCAATTCACATGGCGCACCTGTTTTGAAGAGCCGTCAGCAGTACTGTGGCCAAATGAATGTGAGTGTAGCACACTGACAAACCCCAAGGCTAATTTCCCCACGGGCAAGGAAGAGCACAAGTGTGTTTATGTATATATGTAGCCTCTGTGTGTGTGTGTGTGTGTGTGTGTGTGTGTGTGTGTGTGTGTGTGTGTGTGTGTGTGTGTGTGTGTGTGTGTGTGTGTGTGTGTGTGTGTGTGTGTGTGTGTGTGTGTGTGTGTGTGTGTGTGTGTGTGTGTGTGTTTAACTTCATCTAGCACAGGGCCAGACCTGTCTGCACACAGTGTGCTAAGAGCAGTGATGAATTTGACAGCCTTGTGGAGGGAAAACAAGGAGAGAGAGAGAGAAAGAGGGAGGGGGAGAGAGAGAGAGAGAGAGAGAGAGAGAGAGAGAGAGAGAGAGAGAGAGAGAGAGAGAGAGAGAGAGAGAGAGAGAGAGTTGCCTCAGCTTGAGTGTAAATCATGACCTTCATTGTCATCCTACATATTGACATCGGAGGCAATTGGTGGGCAAGTTGCGGCAGAGCTCCCCTGATGTCTGTGTGAATGTGTAGCAAGACTGGAACCAAAAATGTTCAGGCTCTTATCCCCCGACTCACACACACTACATGCCTCAGCTTTGCATTTAGACTAAGGCAGTGTGTGAGAGAGATAGATCCGGTGAATGAGCGAGTGTGGATGTTCACTACCCTGCGCTTTGCTTACATTCGTATCCTGCCCCACAACATGGTATGCTATTGATTACGCCCTCATTCCTAAGTCGCTTTGTAGAACAATTTCTGCTAAATACAAAGTGATGCCATGGGGTGGAGGTGGAAGAAGTGTATATGTGCGTATGTTTGCAATAATAGAGGGAAAGAGTGGGAAGATGCATAGCTCCTACAATATGCACCCTTTGACCCTCATACATATGCACGATTGCGTGTCTTGCTTTGCTCTTTCATAACCAAAAACAGAGAGGCTGTAATAGTTCTTTTTTTCCCCAATCAGATATTGAAGAACATTAGCTCGTGGGTGAAATTAATTTAGAACTCGAAAGCAAATTAAAAAGGTCATAACGCCCCATGCTGATGCACATTTCTTTGAAGCGCTGAGTGAGTCATCAGATCCTCAAATGCTCAGTGCACACAGTCCATACTGCAGGCTACATGACATACATCCTCTGCTGCTTCTGCATGTGTGACTTTCCTATAACATTATGCTGTAGCTCTCTTAATCCTCTTCCATCACATCTCCGTCAAATCATTCCCACACAAATCCGCACGTGGCAAGCACGACATTCCACGCGACAAAATTGGAATTAAGACTTGCACAACCGTTTGCCCATCAGCTATCAGCTATGCTCAACCAACTGATGGGCATCACATTTCAGCTAATTGTATTTCTATAATATGTGTGTGAGAGGAGAGAGAGAGAGAGACTGTCTGTCAGAGTGAGTGAGTGAGTGAGGGAGGCGGAGAGAGAGAGAGAGAGAGAGAGAGAGAGAGAGAGAGAGAGAGAGAGAGAGAGAGAGAGAGAGAGAGAGAGAGAGAGAGAGAGAGAGAGAGAGAGAGAGAGAGAGAGAGAGAGAGAGAGAGAGAGAGAGAGAGAGAGAGAGTAACCGCTCGATAACAGGACAGAGAAAAAGATGAGCAATTGGCTTTTCAATGTTCCTCCCCAATCACTGAGACGGTATTGTGCTCTTGCTATGCTGAACTCTGCTACCTACTCTACCTACTTCATCTTCCCTTCCTGTGCTGGCCCCCTTGGGGAGCTGCCTGCTTTCCACTTCCTAGAGGACCCTCCATCTCCATCCGCCTGTCTCTGAGGTTAGTTAAACGCCTTGTCTTTCCTTTCCTTCCCGTTCCTGCCTCTTCACCGATTCTCAAGCAGCCAGCCAGCCAGGCAGGAGGGAGGGCGTGCCGTGCTGCATCTGGCCTGCATGGGTACTCACTGCATGATTAAACATTCACCAAGATGCCAACCCTGTCATTACACAAACAAAAATGACATCACTGCTTATAGGCGCGCGCTCTCTCTCTCTCACACACTCTCCATAACTGCATCTTCCACCCACCAGTGCATGCGCACACACATGCACGCACACAAAAACAACATGTGCTTACACTTGTACAATTGTGGATTGGTAGATTGGGTGGGTCAGGCCAAGCTACCAAACTTGGTTGTCAGCAAAGTCTTTAAAGAGCATTCCAGCAGACCACTGAGACCCACCACTATACCCATGGCAGGGGACCTCCAGCTCAAAGAATAATAAAGACGACGTCGCACATTATGCTCCATGCTTTATTTGATAAAGTGACATTTTGAAAAAGTGAAAGCCCACCTGGGAAACACCTATTGTCATTGTGACACAGCACTCCACAGCACACAGTGCTCACGGCACACAATGAAATTGTATTTATGCCTCACCCGTGCAAGGAGGCAGCCCCCAATGGCGCACCAAGGGAGCCGTGCGGCAGGACGGTACCATGCGCAGGATACCTCAGTCATGGAGGGGGTTGGTGGAGAGCACTGGTTAATTACTCATCCCACCAAACTGTCGAACCGGCAACCTTTGAGATACAAGTCTGACGCCCTAACCGCTTACCCATGACTGCCATTTTGGCTGTCTGGCCGAATTTCTTTGATGTTTGAATTCACAAGTGGCCGGCGCCTCAACAAGACTAAACTGCGTGTGATGCGTTCTTTCTTCTAGGGGACCTCCTTCTCTCCCCCATATGAGCACTAGTAATTACCCCTGGAAACACACATGGGGCAGTCAGCCACAGCTCTACAGACGCTAACGATGCACTCTATTTGACATGCTGAAACTGTATTGGATTGAACTCCCAGGCCGCAATATTACCTAGAAAAAAAAGTACACACACAATAGACGGGAGACATCAATAGAGAAGGATCTGTGCTTGTGTCTCGAGTATATGAAGAGCTACTCTCCAAAATGCAATAAAAGCCATTTAACCTGAACTGAATTTCAGCTATGTTTTTCTTTTCCAGTTTGAGGTGGCATCAGGGCAATTAGAACTTGGTTAATATTATTTGATTTTCCTTTACCAAATTCAAATAACAAGACTGTGCTTTCACCGGTATTAACTTGAGAATCGGAATACACCATCACATGGATACATGGATGTACTAGAAAATGTATAGCGTAAATATAGCGTTTTGGAGAAGAGCTCTTACAGATGCCAAAAGTGGAAAACAAGGCATGCTGGGATGCCCTCGATTTATATATCGCCTCTCTGTATGTGCCACAACAGCCCACAGCAAGGGGCTAATAGAAGCACGCGTGCATGCATGCGTGCGTGCGTGCGTGCGTGCGTTGTGGTTGTGCTGTGGGCTGGTTGTACTGGTAGTAGATGTCTGCCTGGGCTGGGGCATGCTGGGCAGGATCCCAAAGGAGTGTGAGCTGCCTGCCTGGCTCTAACAAGCTCATCCCTGGGGCTGTCTACGGGGGGTGCAGGCAAGGCTGCTTCCCCTCCGAAGACAAGACACCACTGACAGAATATAGGCGCTCTCACTCTAGCCGCTAGCCAGACACACACACACACACACACACACACACACACACACACACAGACACACAGACACACAGACACACAGACACACAGACACACAGACACACAGACACACACACAGACACACACACAGACACACACACAGACACACACACACACACACACACACACACACACACACACAGACACACACACAGACACAGACACAGACACAGACACAGACACACACACACACGGCATGTGCATACATGCACACACACACACAAATATTTTGTAGCACACATGCACACACTGACACTGACATTGCACGCATGCACACACACATGCACACACACACACTAACATAGTACAGTTCTCCATGACCCACATTTCAACATTTCTCTTTCAAAAGCTGCCCAAGTTCTATGCAAATTCCATGCTCAAAAAAACTGCTCCCTAGTAGACAATTTTAACATCACACACACACACCTCCCGTTCCCTCTCTTCATTCTTCCTCACCCCCACCCCCCCCCCCCCTACTCTTCTCTCCTCTTTCAATTTTCCGTAATATAAAACTCATTCAGCAGCGATAAAAGGAACTTGCACATTCATTATGCACGTACAGTGGCCACATTAACACAATTGCAATGCAGCTGAAGTCCCCATTCTCTAGTTTTCCCCTCCTCTACTTTTCTTCTCCTCCTCCTCCTCTTCTTCTTCTCCTCTTCTCCTCCCATCTACAGTACAGTAAGGAGGCTAGAGGGACTATTAAGACACCAAAGAGGACTCCAGATACAAGCTCCAGATTACAAGAAGATGCCCACGGGATACACAGCAGCAAAAATAGGCAGGAAAATGCAAAAATGCAGAGAAACAGAGTGAGAGAGAGGGAAGATAGAAAGAGAGAGACAAGGAGAGAAAGAGAGAGAGGGGGTAAGACTAAGAGAAAGAGAAGAAGAGAAATTGAGAGAGAGATAAAGGGAAGAAAAAGAGATAAGGGGCGAGATGAAACAAACAAGCAAGCAAAAACAAAATGCATTTCAGTACTCAGGGGGAAATATTCCATACGGTGTGGCTCGAAAAAGATGCCGATAATTTCCATGAAAACCCGGCATACATCCCTGGCATACATGTTGAACAAGACAGGGAGAAAGGCAGACAGCAAAGTAAAGAATATCAGACTGTGTGTGTGAGTGTGAGTGAGAGTGTGAGAGAGAGGTAGCAGACCAATGTAAGAAGAAATGGCCATACAGACAGACAACATGACAACAGAGTGAGTTAGAGAGAGAGAGAGAGAGAGAGAGAGAGAGAGAGAGAGAGAGAGAGAGAGAGAGAGAGAGAGAGAGAGAGAGAGAGAGAGAGAGAGAGAGAGAGAGAGAGAGAGAGAGACAGGTACAGTGAAAGAGAGTGCAACAGCGAGGGAGAGAGTGACAACTAGGAGAGTGAGTGATGGAGGGACGCTCGCTAGGTCATGGTCTGTGAGTTGTAGTGTCCTCTTGTCCTTTGCAGGCCACCTGCCTATGGGACCTCCCTCGGCTTCCTGCCTGCTCAGGAGGCCTGACCTCCCATACCCCCATCAGCATCTGGAGGTTAGAGCTGTGCCCACCTCATTGTGTGTGTGTGTGTGTGTGTGTGTGTGTGTGTGTGTGTGTGTGTGTGTGTGTGTGTGTGTGTGTGTGTGTGTGTGTGTGTGTGTGTGTGTGTGTGTGTGTGTGTGTGTGCGTGTGTGTGTGCGTGCCTAAACTAGGAACAGCATGGTTATACACACACACAGATAGTGAAAATACAGCATGTACAGTATGTTTGAGGATGATAGTACATAGTACAGTACATGGCCTGTGTGTGTGTGTGTGTGTGTGTGTGTGTGTGTGTGTGTGTGTGTGTGTGTGTGTGTGTGTGTGTGTGTGTGTCTAGTCTAGCATTTTCTAGTATACGTTTTTTTAGTATACTGTATGCTGTATTCTAGTAAAGTGTGTGTTAGGTGGGGGGGGGGGGGGTTTGGCTTGCGGGTGAGGGAGTGGGAGGGAAGCTGAGGTTGTGTGGCAGCATGTGTCAGCCATGTTTAAAAGGTCAAACCACCAGGAGGGAGGGGAGGGGAGGGGAGCGAGGCGGGCAGTCAGGCTGAGCAGCGGTGCCAGTTAGTGGGGCTGACAGCAGACCTCACCAGCAGCCACCATCACCACCACCACCGCTGCTGCTGCTGCTGCTCCAGCACGGGTCAGGAAACATAAACGCCCACACACATACAAACACACAAGCACACACAGACACACACACACACCCGCACAAGCATAAGCACACATGCACACACACAACCAAACACAGCTTGGGGTTCATCCTCTCCATGGGGCTGGTGGTGTAGGGCTGACAATGAAACAGCTGCTTAACAAGGTCTGACCAAAGAATAACACACACCAATAAGCACACGTATGCACGCACGCTTGCACACATGCTCTCTCACACACACACACACACACACACATTCTCATGCACACTCTTACACACACACTTCAACACAAATAAATGTATAGACCATACTGTACGTTCAAACACACACATCAGCTCTCTCCCGTACACACACGTGCTGCGCACACACGAACACGCACGCGCGCTCAAGAGGGGAGTGGAGAGGTACTCATGTGTGTGCTGGCAGCTCGTGACGACTGGAGGACAGACAAGAGGATGTCAACATTACGCCATGCACCTCGTTAGCAGGCAGCCGGGGACCCACCTGGCAGAGATGGATACACATATGGAGAGACTCTCATCCCTCCATCCATGCATCCATCCATCCCTCCTGCTTTCTCTCCATCACTCTATCTCATTCATTTTCCTGTGAGAGACCCATATTGAGAGTGTCTCTACCTCTCTTGCTCGCTCGCTCTCTCCGCCTCTCTCTCTCTCTCTCATTTCTCAGAAAGACCCATATGGAGGGTCTCATCCCTCCAGCCTTTCACCCCCTCCCTCTCTCTCTACATCCTTCCTTCAGCTTTCTCTCTCCCTCTCTAGTATAGGAGATCCATATGGAGACTCTCATCTCATCCCTCGCTCCATACCTTTCTTCATCCTACCCCTTATTTCCCCTCTCTCTCTCTCTCTCTCTCTCTCTCTCCCTCTCTTTACCTCTCCACCTCCCTCCATCCTCTCTCATTACTGGCCGTGCATCCCTGGCTGAGCATGTCGTCTGTGATCTGGCGGTGTTGAGAGGACGCGCCGGTAATTTCTTTAATAGGCTGTCTGACCCCACTGTACTACACTACAGTATATGGCAAGGCATGGGATAGCATAGTATAGCACACCAGCGCACATCACTGCAGAGCAGACCTGCACACTTCAGCTTTAATCCAGGGCATAATGCTCTTATATAGAGTCTATGAATTGTTCAAGTGTGTGTGTGTGTGTGTGTGTGTGTGTGTGTGTGTGTGTGTGTGTGTGTGTGTGTGTGTGTGTGTGTGTGTGTGTGTGTGTGTGTGTGTGTGTGTGTGTGTGTGTGTGTGTGTGTGTGTGTGTGTGTGTGTGTGTGTGTGTGCGTGCGTGTGTGTGCGTGTGTGTGTGTAATGGAAACACTGTGGCAGTTTAAAGACCCATCCCCCATCATTGGTACAGTGAAAAGGGGGAGCTTTGTTGGTCTGGTGTGATGTACAGTCAGCTACCTGCCTGGGTTTATGTGAAATATTCAAAACCATGCATGTATTTCTATTAGGGCTTTAATGAGTTTTTAAATCCATCTTTTCAAATTAATTAATTCGCTTTTTATCCAATTTTAACCTTGGATGAAAGGAATCTACTTTGAAAGGGTGCCTTCTTGCACCGCGATACAGTATTGTGACTCTGCTCATCACGATTTCTCGGTTTGATACAATATTGTCACTCACAGCCCTAATTTCTCTGTAAACACAGCATTCAATGGAACTCTATCGGCCTGTGAGAGTTTGAAGAGCAGTGGGTGGGTGTGAGTGAGTGAGTGAGTGAGTACAGACATGAAAACTCTGTGTGTGTGTGTGTGTGTGTGTGTGTGTGTGTGTGTGTGTGTGTGTGTGTGTGTGTGTGTGTGTGTGTGTGTGTGTGTGTGTGTGTGTGTGTGTGTGTGTGTGTGTGTGTGTGTGTGTGCACATGTTTACAGTGAATCAATGACACTTGTGACAAGGTGTCCTTTTTCCCCCTCTTGTGAAGTCAACATGGTAAACATGAAAGAAGGACTGCTCTTGCTTGTCCTCTCTCTCCTCTCTTCCCATCTTTACATCTCTCTCTCCCTCAACACCTCCCCCCCAAACACACAAACACACACACATCCTCATCTATCTCTCTCTCTCCCTCCATCTCTGAAGGCTGCTGCACGAATTATTTGGTGGCTTGTTAACAGCACACAGATCACTCACTCACAGCAGAGGAGGAGGAGGAGGAGACGCTTTGGGACGCGTCCAAAGTCACGGTGCGTCAAGAACCGACAAAGCGGTGACACTTTCATCAACTCCTCCGACAGCTTTTGCTCAGTCCGACACAGCACTCCTTCCATCCAGCTCATCCATCATGCCAGTCATAACCAGAACTATACAACACGTTTCCATTGCTGGATCTCAAATGGCACACTTGTACACTTCGGGCACTAGGTTTCACTGCGTAACTAATGTGCTATACACACTAAAACATGAACACTGAAGTGCACAAGTGCACCATTTGAGATCCAGCACGTCTCCTACCTGCACATGCATAGACTCCTTACCAGCGCAACTTAAAAGAGGCAAACAAAGGTTTACAGTTTTGGATGTTTATTTTCAAGAACAGAAATGGGGTCAATATAATGCCTAGGGGTATGTGTGTGGATCGAATGTATGCAAGTAAGAAGGAAATGTGCAGGTGCAGCGTGGTGTGTGTGCAAAAGGTGGTGTCTGGTCAAAATGTGAGAGAGGAGAAAAAGCTGAAACGAAGGAGGGGAGCTGTCCTTATATACCTACACCAATTAAGGCGCGGGCAATTAGTCCAATTGACACAGCCTCACTCAATTGAACAAGCCAGCTGGGCCTCATCTGGCCATCAAGCAGCCTATAGGGGAAACAGAGGCGCGTAACAACATAACATGCATTGCACATGACCGGGAACACTGAAAAGCCAATGACATGTAGAAATGCTGCACGTTGTGAGCTATGCATTGTAAGGTGTTTGAATACTCAGATGTATAAAGACGCTACAGTATATCAATACATAAATGCATAAATTAATTTACATTCCTCAAAATAATTTGAATAATTTGAACTCTGCAGGAGATGTCGCAGATATGTCCAAAATATTTATATTTCATTTGGTTCATCCCTTAATTCAGAGCAGGCGAGCAAACAACTGTCCCTCGCTAGCTCGTCAGCTCGTCAGGGTATGTTTGCCCTGTGGTGTGTCCGTATTAATCTGAGCACAGGCTCCAAGCGCAGCACAGAGTAGCACAGCACAGCACAGCACAGAATAGCACAGCGCAGTGCAGTGCAGCACAGCAGCGATTAAGGTGAGCGACTAGAGGTCAAGGCAACAGTTTTTTGGGGGATTGGGGATTTGTCATTTGTCTTGCTGAGACAGTATCAGTGCACTCCTGAGCAGAGCAATGATTAAATTTAGGTTTTCCTGGAGGCAAGGCGGACAGGGTGGAGGAGGAGGAGGAGGGGAGGGAGACGACCTCCCATGGATCAGTTTATCTCTAAGCTGCCATGGCTCTCTCCATCTGTGTGTGTGTACGTGTGTGTGTGTGTGTGTGTGTGTGTGTGTGTGTGTGTGTGTGTGTGTGTGTGTGTACGTGTGTGCGTGTGTTAACGTCTGTGTGTGTGTGTGTGTGTGTGTGTGTGTGTGTGTGTGTGTGTGTGTGTGTGTGTGTCTGTGTGTGTGTGTCTGTGTGTGTGTGTGTTGTAATGTGGGACCGTGCGTGTGTGTGAGTGTGTGAGTGAGTGAGAGAGAGACCGAGAGCGAGACAGAGAGCAAGAATGAACAGACAAACAGAGACAGAGAGAGAGATTGTAGTATGTGGCGGTGACTAGTAGGCAGGGCTTTGTGTTTGGGCGTTCACAGGAAAGCATGGCTATCATTGGGTGGTGATGGGGACAGCTGACAGCTGGCCGCAAGGGGTTGCAGGTGCAGGGTGATGGGTTGGTCTCAGGATGGAAGCGGAGGAAGAGGAGGAAGAGGAGGAAGAGGAGCAGTAGTGGCGGTGTGTATGGGGGGGGGGGGGGGTTGCTGATGGAGCAGGGCATTTGCCACTGGACCCAGGGCCCTCCGTTATTGGTGGTATGGGCCCTATTATGACGTTGGATGGCTGTATGCAGGGGCCTGATCAGTGTTTTTTCCCCTGGGGCCCTGTGTGATGAGGAGAAATAGGCTGGCTGGTACTGCCACCCCTTTGTCAGTTAGGGGTGTGTCCTTTGAACAGTTGTGCATTGTGAGACGGGGTTCGTTTTGGGTGCAAGTAGGTCGGGAAGGATTATGCCAGAAGAAGTGGAAGAAGCTGGCTGCCACCAGGGCTCCTCCCAGTACACTGCTGCAGTGTGTGTGTGTGTGTGTGTGTGTGTGTGTGTGTGTGTGTGTGTGTGTGTGTGTGTGTGTGTGTGTGTGTGTGTGTGTGTGTGTGTGTGTGTGTGTGTGTGTGTGTTCCTTCCAGTATAGTAGTGCTGCTGCAAAGGGCCCTGCTTGCTCTGAGACCTGCTGACACAGCAATCAGCACCAGCAGCACCAGCAGCACCCCTAAGACTCTGCAGTAGCCCCTACACACACACACACACACACACACACACACACACACACACACACACACACACACACACACACACACACACACACACACACACACACACACACACACACACACACACACACACACACACGCACACGCACACGCCACGCACACGCACACGCACGCACACCACTAGTGGACTCTCTCCACCTCCCGTGGCCTTTATTCTCTCTGGGGTAACGCACAGTTCCTCCATGTCACCCGTTCATCGCCTCAATCTAACCCCACATGCACGCACACGCACACGCACGCACACACACACACCCATTCAAACTCAAACACACACACACACTCTTTTCATTTGAGCCGTCGTCCGTCACTGTCAGGAGCCGTTAGTCTCTTAAACAGCTGGTGCCTTTGGTCTCGGCACACAATCTGTCTCTCAGCTTCTGACACCTCTTATAAGATCTCTTGTGGCGCTATGTCTTTGTTGGACTGTGTGTAGTGTGTTGCCTTTCATCAACTACTCAAGGTCACCGGCAACTCTTCTGATAGGAGCTTGTAAGTTCACCTCAGTACGCCAGGGGGTTGGTGAGAAAAATGTCACTCCAGTGCAGACATATAAGGTACTGACAAAGCCATATGGACACACATGCAGATATAAACATACACATACATATGCATACACAGATTTTACACAGAACCCGCGCAGCCGTATGCATACATAAGCATAAGTATATGCATTCACAGACTTGTAAACAAACCAACACAGACACATACAAACAAACACACGCACACTGTACACAAACAAATCAGCCATCTCCTGACCACCACACTGGTGTCCCTTTGATTCTCTGTGCACACACACACACGCACGCACGCACGCTTCATGGTGTGCCATAGCCTAACCCCTGGGTGTTGCCCTCCTGCCCCGTGTTGTCTAAGCAACGCGGCGGCGATCCCCAGCAATCCTCCTCCAGCCCTGATCCCCTTAAAGCCAGACTCTAAAACCCCTTAAACGTATGGCTAGTCTCCCAGCCTCCCTCCCTTCCTGTCTGCCTGCCTGCCTGCCTCCCTGCATGCCCGCCTGCCTCCCAGCCTACCTCCCTCCCGGCCTGCCTGCTTGCCTGCTTGCCTACCTGTCTCCCTCCCTGCCTGCTTGCCTGCCTGCCTCCTAGCCTGTCTCTCTGCCTGTCTTGTCTGTCTCCTACCCTCCCTCCCTACCTACCTGCTTGCTTGCCTCCCTGCCTGTCTGTCTGTCTCCCTCCCTCCTAGCCAGCCTGCCTGCCTGCCTGCCTCTCTCCCTGCCCGTCTGTCTCCCTCCCTGCCCGTCTCCCTTCCTCCTTCCCTCCCAGCCTGACCTCCCCTCTCGCTTCACAGCTGTCACCCCGATCCCCTTAGCTCAACCCCAAGAGCCCAGGGATAGCCTGTGTGAAGCATAGCCTGTGCGGCCAGGCACACACATCACACAGACACACACAGTGGGATCATATGAGAGGCTATTGTATATTTTTCAATTTTGGTTGATACTGACGGCATGCTGATTCCTCCTTCAGGCAACACCCAGACATGAAGCTGTTGCATAATGGAAGAGTGTGACAAATGGCGTGTGTTGTTCTCAGTTCATTCGTCCAAAACAGATGCAAGAAATTGTTCAACATATCAATTTCATATAGTGCATGCCACATAAAGAGTGTTTTCGAGTTGTATCTTGGGGATAAATCGTGCACATACATAAGAAACACACACACACACACATCTCTGGATCAGCTGATGAGCTCATTAGTTGGAACACTCGTGTCTGATTGACATTACACCCATACGCATAAACGGACAACAGTCTGCGCATTCAGTAGTACAAACACAACAGCAGAAAGACAGACAGGCAGCGACAGAGACTGTGTGTGTGTGTGTGTGTGTGTGTGTGTGTGTGTGTGTGTGTGTGTGTGTGTGTGTGTGTGTGTGTGTGTGTGTGTGTGTGTGTGTGTGTGTGTGTGTGTGTGTGTGACGTTTAAGAGCGTTGAAAGTTTTTCAAATTCCTGAAAAAAATGATAGCACTTAGTGGTCTGTGGAATTTCACCTTATTTTTGTCATTTTTGGGAAAATGTGTCTTGCATCAACACATTGCATAGGCATGTCACAGCGCAGGAAAATGGAGTCACACCACAGGGAATTCACTGCATTATGGCCATTTTAATCATTTTGTACATGACTGACATCTGAGCTCATGCTAACTTAATGATATTGCGTTTAATCTTAATATGTGTTTTCATTTATAAAAACACTTTTTTTCCTCCTATAAGAGCAGTCACACCACAGGACACCATAAAATGAACCTAAGCATTGCGTGACAGAAAGATTGCAATATGAAGACATATTAAGAGGTTAAGAGTCACCTTAAACTTCCACAGCACTCTCCAATAACTGAGGTACTGACTGGTTAGGAGCCAGTCTTTAAGACCCTTGTAGTTGGCCTTGCAGCTGCCCATTCACAAACATTGACATACATGTCACCCCACAGGACGCAATTTGTGTTACGAAATTGAACTTGTAGTTAATACTGTCTTGAGTTTTTTTCACATTCACATATCTTAATATAAAGTTAATATTTATGCAATCATGCCAAATGCTTCATACATTATTCAAAATGTTGTTGGTTAATTTATATATATATTATATTCCAGGTTTCATTAATGTTACAGTCACACCGCAGGATATTTGACATATAAACCTTTTACATAAATCTTAACAAAAATGTTTCTTCTCATCTAAGACTAATATGAAACATAATGTACCACATCTTCTTTCATTGACATACGTTTTTTAAAGGAAAAATAACAGTTTGTAGGTTTTTAACCAATGTTACGAAAAAACAAGGCGTCACGTCTCCCACCCACGTGCACATGTATTTGTGTGTTTGCTGACCCATCCATTCCCCAAGCCCATCTCCCTGTTTGACCTTTCAGAGGGAGTCTGATGGAGCGTCGCCGCAACCCTTCTTGTCCTAGCCCTCACTAATCTGATGGAGGTGGTGTTGTGTTAGGCTTGGGGAGGGAGTGCTCTTGACTGGGCCTCACTAATCTGACTGGCAAACAGACAGCAACAGGACACCGTGGAGAAAGAGGAGAAGGAGGGATGAGGAGGAGGAGACGAATGACGTGAGGATGACAGAGAGACAGGCGAAGCCCACTCAGAGGGGCCCCGAGCAAACAAGGTGGACTGAATGCGAGTTCAAGATTGGATAGATATAGGGTCACAGTTAATTGTTACACTGTTCAATGTGCTGATATCAATTTAAATTTAGAGTGACATTTGCCGACTATCATAGCATGCCTCCATTCGTGTTAATGTAGACCTTACTTTGCTGTGCCTTTTAAAGGAAACCATGGTGGAGGAGAGGAGGAGGGTGACGGACAGACAAGCGAAGGCTCCGCAGAGGGGCCCAGAAAAAACATGGGGACTGAGCGCGCCAAACAAGACGCCAAGGATGACAAGATCATTCCCCCGGCGCTGAAAGGGTTGAGCAGTCTCTTCCTGTCAAAACAACGCAGCCAGGCTATGAAGGGAGTCATACATTGTGCTTAAAAGGGAGTGAGAGATAAAGGAAGTGAGTGAGGGATGGATGGAGAGAGAGAGAGAGAGAGAGAGAGAGAGAGAGAGAGAGAGAGAGAGAGAGAGAACAAAGAAAGAAAAAAGACAGAAAGACAGGAAGAAAGAAAGAAAGAAAGAAAGAAAGAAAGAAAGAAAGAAAGAAAGAAAGAAAGAAAGAAAGAAAAGGAAGAGGTGAGGAGTAATAGAAAAGCAAAATAAAAGTGTGCCAAACAGTTGTCTTTGATGTCCGACTGCTGACAGAATGTGACACTCAACTTGACCAAATGGACCAAAACACGGCACTTGGGCAGGAAGTGGCCCGGTCAAATAGGGCCATCACTTCCTGTGTAAACAGTGGGAAAGAATGCAACAAGAGAAGAACACTGCTGTTGGGGAGGCCCTTTATCTCTCTCCCTCCCTCTCTCTCTCTCTCTTGCTCTCTTTCTATCCATCTCTCTCTTTCTGTCCATCTCTCTATTGCTCTCATATCTCTCTCCATCTCTAAATCTCCATCTCTCTCTCTCTCGCCCTCTCTCTCTCTCGCCCTCTCTCTCTCTCGCCCTCTCACTCTCTCGCCCTCTCACTCGCCCTCTCTCGCCCTCTCTCGCCCTCTCTCTCTCTCTCTCTCTCTCTCTCTCTCTCTCTCTCTCTCTCTCTCTCTCTCTCTCTCTCTCTCTCTCTCTCTCTCTCTCTCTCTCTCTCTCTCTCTCTCTCTCTCTCTCTCTCTCTCTCTCTCTCTCTCTCTCTCTCTCTCTCTCTCTCTCTCTCACACACACACACACACACACACAATCTTTCCATTTCCCTCTCTCTCCCTCTTTCTCTCCGTTTCCTTTTCTGTCTGTCTTCCACTCCACCACTCCCCACTTCTTTCTCATGATGGATAGGCAACTTAAAGGAAGGCAAGATGATGGCACCACTGACAGCATCTCCATGGCATGTGCTGCTGCTGCGTGTGCGCACGCACACACACACACACACACACGCACACGCACACGCGCACGCGCACGCGCACACGCACACGCACACGCACACGCACACGCACACGCACACGCACACGCACACACACACACACACACCTCTCCATGGCAAGTCACGGTCAAGTAAGGACAAGTCACCACGGAGATCAGAATGTAGAACACGAAGGTGGTGAACGGTTCAGGAATAGTTCACATCTAGACAGCATCAACTCCTCGCACACGTTTCTTTTTCCACCTCCGCATCTCTCCGTTCTCATATTCATTCTTTTTTCCCCCCTCAACCTCTGTCCTTCTCACTCGCCTTTATTCCGTGACTTCCGATGACTTGAAACCTCTATAGTTAGTACTAAGGTATAGAAGACTTTTTTCCATTTTCCTTTCTCTTCAAAAGGCTTCTTGAGATTCAAAGTGAAACATAAATAAAGGAAACGTTGCGCTGGCTCTGCTTTGGTGCCAAGCGCTTGTGTCCTTGACACCGGGTTTCATTTCCATAAGCACATTCTTACTCATAAAGAGGCACAGATGCACGCACACACACACACGCACGCGTGCGAAAGAGACACATGGGTGGTTGACGTTTAAGGGCGTAACACAACTTTAAAAAAAAGTTATTCTAATAAATTCCTGAAAAAAATCTATTAAAAAAAATGAAAAAAAAAATGAAAAAAATAAAAGCACTTAGTGGTCCGTGGAATTTCGCCTAATGTTTGCCATTTTTTGGGAAATGTGTCCTGCATCAACACATTGCATATGCATGTCACACTGCAGGGAAATTAAGTCACACCACAGGAAATTCACTGCATTATGGTCATTTTAAACATCTGAGCTCATGCTGACTTGATAACGATATTGTGTTTAATCTTAATATGCGTTTTCATTTATAAAAAACTTTCTTTTCCTTCTATAAGAGCAGTCACACCATAGGACACCATAAAATGAACCTAAGCATTGCGTGACAGAAACATTGCAATATGAAGACATACAGTATTAAGAGGTTAATAGTCACCTTAAACTTCCACAGGACTCCACAGGACTGAGGTACTGAGTGCGTTACAATATGCGACCTTGCCTCCTCCACTTGTGCTTGTCTCCTCGTACCAGGAAGTAATATGTCATGATGACATCACTGACCACAGCATTATATTTCAATATCTTACTAAAGCTCAATTGTAAAGCCTTCTTCTCATTTGCAATTGGGATGGTGAATGAAAAACAGTCCCTCAAAAGTTGATGTGGCTAGGCTGACGGCTGGGAAACTTTATCGTTTTCTCCACGGAGGAGGGGCCAGGAGGTGGGGCGAGGAGACAAGCACAAGTGGAGGAGGCAAGGTCACATATTGTAACGCACTCACTGACTGGTTAGGAACCAGTCTTTAAGACCCTTGTAGTTGGCCTTGCAGCTGCCCGTTCACAAACATTGACATACATGTCACCCCACAGGACGCAATTTGTGTTACGAAATTGAACTTGTAGTTAATATTACTGTCTTGAGTTTTTTTCACATTCACTAATATAAAGTTAATATTTATGCAATCATGTCAAATGCTTCATACATTATTCAAAATGTTGTTGGTTAATTTATATATATATTATATTCCAGGTTTCATTAATGCTACAGTCACACCGCAGGATATTTGACATATAAACCTTTACATAAATCTTTACAAAAATGTTTCTTCTCATCTAAGACTAATATGAAACATAATGTACCACATCTTCTTTCATTGACATTTGTTTTGTAAAGGAAAAATAACAGTTTTGTAGGTTTTTAACCAATGTTACGGAAAAACAAGGCGTCACGTCAACCCCCTTCATGCAGACAATTGTATGCACGCGCACGCACAACCACATGCACAACCACATGCACAACCACACACACACACATACTCACACACACACACGGACACGTGCGCCCGGACACGTACACACGGACACGCACTCACACGCACACGCACTCACATGCTCATGCTCACGCGCACACGCTCACATGCGCACTCACACACGCTCACATGCGCACTCACACACGCGCAGGCAGAGAGAGACGGAGAGAAGTACACGCAGCACACACGCACACGCACACGTACACACACAGCAGAAAAAGTAAAAGGCTAAACACAAAGGCAAGCACAGTGGAAATGGAGTTGTATTTGAGTGGTGGGCCAGGTGCAGGCAGGCAGGCAGACATGAGTGATGGGATTCCCACTGGAGAGAGGAAGGGTTTCATGGGAGCCATTTAGTCTTTTAGTGGCTATTCTCTACTATGGAGTATGGCAGCCTGTCCTGTCCTGTCCTGTTCTGACCCCAAATAGGCTGGTTTCCTCTGCACAGTCTGTGATGAAATGGCTGGGCAGCACACGCGTGCCACGTGCACGCACTCACACTCGCACACGTACACACATGTACACACATGTACACACACACGTGCACACACACACACACACGAGGGAAAAGAGCAGAATATAAATCACCTCCTACAGGGAGGCCTTTGGAAAAGTCACAGTGTGTGCGGCGCATGTGTCCGTGCATGTGTGTGTGCGTGTAACACAAGGACACTGAGGCCTGTTGAGCACTTTGACTCATCTAAACGGTAGAACAGGAAGCCAACAATGTCAATGGTGTGTGTGTTTGTGTGTGTGCGCGCGTGTGCGTGTGTGTGTGTGTGGTCCATTAAACAGAGAGAAGTGCCAAGGGCCTTCTCACTGCAAACAAGGCAGCTGGCTACAAACCAACCACACAGCACAGAAGCTAGTTCATGTTGGGTCACACACACCAGACACATTAGCTCAGACACATTAGCAAACGCGGGCGCGCGCGCACACACACACACACACACACACACACACACACACACACACACACACACACACACACACACACACGCCCGCGCACACACACACATGCGCACACACACCTCAAAGTAAAATGAATGAATGTTAGCTTTCCTGCTACCATTTAGATGAGTCAAAGTTTTCAACAGATCTCATGTCCTGTTGACCAGCCACAAATAGCCAAATACACACGGACATTAACCACATGAACACACACACAGACTTCTTTCCCTTTCCTCTCCGTCAGCCTTTTCCAGTTTTCCATCCCTCGCTTTGCCCCATGCCTTTACTGAGAGCAAGTTGTGTAGCATGGCCTACCAGTCACCCCACCCCGCCTACAGCACACACACACATACACACATACATGAGGAGGGAGGGAGAGAGAGAGAGAGAGAGAGAGAGAGAGAGAGAGAGAGAGAGAGAGAGAGAGAGAGAGAGAGAGAGAGAGAGAGAGAGACTCACAACCATAGGAATCATACACAAGTCAACATACGCACAGTCAAAAACACACCTCACACACGCAGAAAACAGCCAAACAAAATAACCTGAGCGAGCACACACACACGAGCGCACACACACGCGCAAGCACGCGCACGCGCGCACGCAGGCATGCAGGCAGGCAGGCAGGCACACACACAGGCAGGCAGCGCAGGCACACACACACACAGGCAGCGCACACAGGCACACACAGGCAGCGCAGGCATGCAGGCAGGCAGGCAGGCACACACACACACACACACACACACACACGAGCGCACACACACACACGAGCGCACACACACACACGAGCGCACACAGACACACACACGAGCGCACACAGACACACACACGAGCGCACACAGACACACGCATGCGCGCACGCGCGCACACACACACACACACACACACACACACACACACACTTGCCTGAGTAATGAACCATAAGCCGGTGCTTTGTGAGCAGTCACCCACCCAGCAGCACGGGCAATGGGCCATGGCCTCCTTCCAGTCACCTACTGACACACAACTCAATCAACAAATCTTTACATGGCAGCAAGCAGAGAGAGAGAGAGAGAGAGAGAGAGAGAGAGAGAGAGAGAGAGAGAGAGAGACAGAGAGAGAGAGAGAGAGAGAGAGAGACAAAGTGTGTGTGTGTGTGTGTGTGTGTGTAGGCATGTATGTGTGTCTTGAATGGAAGGAGTTACTGTGTGCATTGTGCATGTTTGAGAAAAACAAGAGGACAGGTGTGTCTGTGTGTCTGTGTGTCTGTGTGTCTTTACATGTGTGTGCTTGTATGTGTGTCTGTGTAGTGTTTGTGTACATTTACGTGTGTGTGCTTGTATGTGTGCTTAAGTGTATGTGTTTGCTTTGCCTCCATGTCTTTAAGCACACATCCCAGTCTCTGACCTCCATGTCTTCAGCCTTGAAAACCCCCCAACGCTCATAAATAAAACAGCCCCAATTGCAACCTCAGCAATACAAGTGATTTCACACCACTGGCCACAGTGGCGCACACACACACACACACACACACACACACACACACACACACACACACACACACACACACACACACACACACACACACACACACACACACACACACACACACACGCGCACGCGCGCACACACACACACACACACACAGGCACACACACACAGGCACACACACACGCACGCGCAAACCAACACGCGCGCACACACACACAGCGAGGGAGCCAATTACCAGAGAAAATGGGGAAGACCCTGAAGAGTGATGCTGGGAGTGTGACGGCAGCAAAGCAGACAGCAAGATGGGTAGTGTGTGTGTGTGTGTGTGTGTGTGTGTGTGTGTGTGTGTGTGTGTGTGTGTGTGTGTGTGTGTGTGTGTGTGTGTGTGTGTGTGTGTGTGTGTGTGTGTGTGTGTGTGTGTGTCTCTGTGCATGTGTGTACATATGCTCGTGTGTGTGTGTAGGTGGGGTGGGGTAAAGGGTTATGTGTACTGTATGTATGGTTATTACAGGGCGTGTGCTTGCAGGTGTGCTACTCTGTGTGTGTGTTACTGTGTGTGTGTGTGTTACTGTGTGTGTGTGTGTGTGTGTGTGTGTGTGTGTGTGTGTGTGTGTGTGTGTGTGTGTGTGTGTGTGTGTGTGTGTGTGTGTGTGTGTGTGTGTGTGTGTGTGTTGCCCTTCAGAGATAGCCTAGACTTCTCCAGTGAGCCATGCCTCTCTCCTGCAGCTCACCGCTAAAAGCACTCAGCACACTCACACCCACAGGGCCAGCAGGCTGCTCAATACACACACACACACACGCCCAGACCCCACACAAGCAGCACACCGACACAGATGGACACACACAGAGACAAATGCACACACATACGCACGCACGCACGCACGCACGCACGCACACGCACACGCACACACACACTCTCTTCTTGACTGTAAAATCTATCATGAAGCGCACAGTTAAAAGCCATGTTAGAGAAGGCTTGGCTGGTTCCTGCATAGCTCCCTAACCATGAATAGGCAGAAAGAAAACCGCATGCCCCCCACCTCCATATGCATGCACGCACGCCCACACGCACACAAGATTTTTTTTCAAGGCCAATCCAAATGAAGGGGTGAGTAGGTGGATGGGAGGATACTGCAGTAAAGGGGGGAGGGGAAGGACGGATTAATGGGAGAGCAACTGGAGAGAGAATGCCTTAAAAGAGGAGGGGAGATTGGGAGAGACAGAGAGAGCGAGAGAGAGAGCGAGAGAGAGAGAGACAAGATGAATGAGACAGATATAGGGAGGATGACAGAAGGGAGTAAGATTAAGACAGAGCAAGAAAAGCAGAGGGAGAAAGAGCAGGTGTGTTTGCCAGAGAGAGAGAGAGAGAGAGAGAGAGAGAGAGATGGCAAGAGAGAAAGATAAAGAAGGTGAGAGGCAGGAGAGATAAGGGGATGAAACCAGTCATGTTGTGCGTTAAGTCTGCGGCCATATCTGCACATAATATCGGAATTACGCTAATACGGAAGGTGGGCTAAAATAGTCACTGGCAGGCTCGGAGAGGCAGCCAGACTGACGGCAGGATTTATTCTTTTCCCTCAGAGAAATTACCGGAACAGCACACCGTCTGCATGAAGCTGTCTGCATTCCGCAGCCGCACCTTGACAACTCAGCTCTACGTGACAGGTGGCAATACTAGTGGCAGGGCCTCTGACAGCCTTTACGGGGGCCCAGGACAAAATCATCTGTTCAGGCCCCCCTC
>NC_085869.1:52100549-52235549 GCF_034702125.1 Engraulis encrasicolus
CTTGTGTTGTTGTCTTCACTTTATTCTTTACATTATTGTATTCTACTTGTACACTTTATGAGAGTATCATCAGTGTGTTAACATTTTATTGACTGCAAATTACAAATTGCAAGTATATGAAAGTTGTTTTTTGTTGTTTTTATTTTTTGGATGGAAGATCGTGATAAAAAATCGATATCGTGATTTCATGTTAAAGAATCGTGATACAACATTTTTGCCATATCGCCCACCCCTACTTGAAATCCTATTTTTGTGCGTCTTATTCCGTGACAGAGCTATGTTTCAACCGAGAAAGGTGTGTACTCCTTACTCTAAAACTTGGATCAGCATTTGTCCTGCGCCTCAACCTGGGGTGTGCACAATCTTCCTTCTCTAACTCTACAGGCTCCCCTGGCTTCTTTCCTCATAGAAATGCATGCTTCTCGACCTGTGTTATATAGCCTAGTGCAACATTGTTTGAACAATTTATTAGCTTGTTTTTTATTTACACAAGCTGATGTTCAATGTCAATCTCTGAAGTATGGGAATCTTTTTTAAGGTAGCCCAGTAGTACCGTTCAGTAGTGTAAAAGTGAGGAAATTTGAATTTTTGCACTTGTAACATGCACGTACACAGTTCAATTCTACAGGCATTTTGCTTGTCAATCGGAATGCATGATATCAAATCAGTGACATCTGAGCCCACACCAGACTAACACGTTATCCATGTATATGTCGCCACTAGGTAGAACTGTTGACTAGCAATGTAATAGAGTGAACGTGATCATTTATTCCGCCTGAATGTCCACTAAAACAGTCACCAACCTGATATCTTCTGCCCAGAAATGTACAGCATGTACAAACAAATATCTCACCCACCTACACAAACACAGGCACACACAGACCTGTGTAAGGTACATCTGTTCCAAAATCAGATGCCATCCAAATCATGTCAACACAAATACACAGTTTTCCAATTCACCCAACAAGCAAGAAAACAACAGCTGGGTAGGTGTGGGTTGGTGTGGCTGTGGCGACTGTACGCAGGCGCGTCACTTAAGCTCCTCTTTCTCTTCCTGGGTCAAAGGGCAGGGCTGTTTAAAGGTTGCGACCATCAATGCGTCTGTTGTCTGGTTTATGGTGACGGATTAGGCATGATACGATTCAGGCTAATGTCTCTCTCTCACTCTCTCGCTGTCTCTCCCCACATTGGTCACATGATACAACAGCTAGCCTAGCACATAGCCTCCCTGGCACACCCCTCTGCAAACAGGAACTCCCAACTCTCGTTGTCTTTTTCTCTTAATCCCTCTGCTTTTTTGTTTTGTTTGTTGTTGCTCTCTATATTAATCTCCTTTGGGTTCAATGAAGTACATCTACTGTACTATTCAAGCTTGTTGGCATGCTTGTCCTTCAGGAGAACCAATCTACTCATCCAGCCAGCCATCCATCCAGCCACTCATCTACCTACCGATCTATTCATGTATCTATGGATTCTATCCATCCATTACCACTGTGCACTGTACTGCTTCTACTACTAGTACTTCTACTGCCACTTCTCCACAATTCCATTCCAGGGACATTTTGTTGTGCTGGGATGTTTTGCCTCCTTGCCTCCAATTAGCCTACAGCCTGCGAGACTCGCTAACCAACATTGGCGTCTCCAACCCCCAGCATTCCTCGCATGGAGCATCAGAGATGACATGAGGCGTACATGTTTTAAGCTTACTGATCTCTCATGGGAGATGGGAAGAAGGAGGAAGGAAAAGGGGGAGGAGGGACGTGGAGGCAGAGGGTGGAGAAGGAGAGAAAGAGAGAGAGAGAGAGAGAGAGAGAGAGAGAGAGAGAGAGAGAGAGAGAGAGAGAGAGAGAGAGAGAGAGAGAGACAGAGACAGAGACAGACAGACAGACAGAGAGAGAGAGAGTTCTGAAGGGAAACACTTTTTCCAGTCATCAGTCAGACACACACACACACACACACACACACACACACACACACACACACACACACACACACACACACACACACACACACACAGTCACACACACACTTGCTTACATCATCCGGAACTAAAAACAGAGATGGCCATTTAAAGCAAAGATATTCGGCTACGCCAGAGGCACGGAGGTTTAAGTTAGCTATAACCACGCTGACCGCCGACATGTGAGAAAGCAATACACTTACAAATACGCAAGCAAGAAGCCACAGCAGAGCTCCGACTGAGACCCAACACTTGCGGGACCTCGCCAAGCCCATAAACACTGTAATTATACCCCCTTTATAGAGATTCTCAAGTGTATTTGGGTCATACTTAGGAAAAAAAACACATCGCGGCATTGGGCATTGGGCATAGTCTGTGGAGATAACAGGGAAGAGATGCACACACAGCCTACAAGGAGGGGGAAAATGGAGAGAGAGAGAGGGGGGGGAGAGACTGTGAGTGAAGGAGTGGGGAAGAGAGAGAAAGAGAGAGGGGGGGAAAGAAGCAGACTGTTGCGCATATATAATTCTTCACAACTTCCTTGCTGCCTCCCTCCTCCTCTCGGAGCCGAGTTCCCCGCTGCCATTCATCATCCTCAGCAGCGGCGGCTGCAACAGCAACAACAGCATCCGGTCTGATTTCATTTCAGCATCTACTACTACATACAGGCTTTTATTATAGTGCTGCTGGTCCCTGGCTGCTGTTCCCAGCTCTGACTCCAGTCTGGACGCCGGTATTGCCTACTGTGGCAGTGAGCGGAGAGATTCAGAGAACAACTTATGGAATATAAACAGACAGAGATTAATGCACAGCAACCGCCTGCAGCCCTTTCTGGGCTATGGGAGAGGGCTGTGCATACACAAAGCAGGGGGGAGAGAGAGAGAGAGAGAGAGAGAGAGAGAGAGAGAGAGAGAGAGAGAGAGAGAGAGAGAGAGAGAGACAGAGACAGAACATGTTGGAGAGATCGAGCCTAAGAAAGAATGAGAGAGACAGTGAGCAAGAGAGAGAGGGGGGGAGTGACAAGGAGGAGTGGAAAGAGAAAGAGAGAGAGAGAGAGAGAGAGAGAGAGAGAGAGAGAGAGAGAGAGAGAGAGAATGCCAGTGAGTGCACAGCACACGCATGGAAAGCTGTTTGTAGCTCTTTGTTTAAAAAATGGTGACTGGTAGAGAAGAGGTCAGACAGTATACAACAAATTCCAGAGACCTCGTCCAAATGAGCAGCTGGATTGGAAGGGTTGTGGGGGGTACCATAGCAACAGAGGGGGTAATATATCTGGGGGATATTAGGGCTGGGAATTGATCCAGAATTCCTGTATCGATACGATTCCGATCCAGAAGGTCACGTTCCGATTCGATCCACGATCCAGGTTGTCACTTTAACTCATTTAACGCATGCCTAGAATTGTAAGATTGGCTATAAAAACCTAAATATCTCAGCCTCTGAAGCATACGCAAACATGAAATACCTTGGAATGAGAAAAAGAAGTGGGAAACTTGGTATGAGAGAGAAAGGTGAGAAAAGACTGGCCGTGTGTATTTGTGCATGTAACCTGTGAATGTGGCAGAAAGCTACAGGATGTGGTTGAGAAAGGGATGAAAACAAACAAAAAGCATGCCACGCGTAGAAGTTGGATGGACAGCACAGGAAAACGAGGCGAGTGGTGGAAGGGGACGTCAAGGACGTATGGCACCCGTAAAAGACGTAAGCTTACAGATAGGGGTACGTGTCGGAAGGTAAAATAGGCTTTTACCTGCCACCTAGCATGGCAAGGCATTGCTAGCCAGGGGTCCGTTTCTCGATCCTTGTCGTTGCTGACCGTCTTAAGACCGTCTCAAGACGTAACACCATTCCCTTGGATTTAGTGGTGAGCGTCGCTGTCGAGAGAGAGTTGAGTCGCTCTCACGAAGGACGTTGCTACCGTCGTTAGCAAAGACGCTTTCGAGATACGGACCCCAGGTATTGCCCTCCTAGTGACGCAACACCTTCAGTATTGCTTCTAAGTCAGGCCAAGAGCAATACAAATATCATTTCTGAGCTCCCGAAAAATCGGGAACCTCTCCCACTTTGTCGGGAAGCATACAACCATTAGCAAACCAAGGAAGGCAGGTCGACCATGCCGTTTGGGAAATGTTAATTGTCATGCTCTTGGTCAGTTAATTGTCATGCTCTTGCTCAAGTCTCGAAGAGATTTGAAAGTCGATGATAATCAGGCTAAGGCGTTGCATGGCAAGGCATAGGTGGGTGGCATCATGCAAAGCAAAGTGAGACAGGTGATGGAAGGAGATGTCAAGGACGGCCATCATGAGTCCACGACTGGATACATTTTTTTCTTTTTTATTTCCCCTGTGCCTGAGTGGGCACATTTGCCACGCTCCAAAAACAAGGGGAAACACATGACTTCCCACCGCCTGCCTTGGTCACCAAGTTATAAAAGATTCATAAAGTCTCCGCAGCAGGCAGGCAGGCAGGCAGGCAGGCAAGCCAAGTTCCGACTCATTTTTTGCTTGGGTTTTATTTTTTTCATTCTTTTCCTGTTCTTGAACCAGTGTTTCCCCACCACTGTGCTTCACATTTATTTAAACCCCATCAGCTATGTGAACCAAATGAAACACTGAAACTGAATAATGACTCTTGCTGAAAAAGAGTTCAAATGGGGTATACATTTGCAAAGGGCCTGCCCTTTCTGATCATTTGAGTCCCACCACCACACACACACACACACACACACACACACACACACACACACACACACACACACACACACACACACACACACACACACACACACACACACACACACACACACACAGATAGAAAGACCCCAACTGCTGGGGCGGGGTGGGGTGAGAATGACAGGGACACAAACTCATATGACAGGTCTTCTGTGGAGGAAACCAAAAGGAAGGGGGGGGGGGGGCTCTCCCGCAAGGCAGTTATGACTAAGCAGAGCTCTATGGGCTCGACCTCATGCTTGACATGCCCGGCATTGCAGCGAGAGAGTACAGCACAGCAGAGCACAGCACTGCAGGAAAAGCATGTGGACGCTGATGCATTGCATAGGGGATGGTGGTGGAAGGAAAGGGGGGCGTGGCCCCGCTGTCAAGGTGTGTCAGGAAAAGATAGATTCCTTCCTCTGCTGTCTGCTGACGCATGTTGACACCAGAGGCAGAATCATTCTGTAAAAGCTTTGGCAAGGGTAATACTTAATAACTGTTTTGTAATGCATTAAATACTGTTGAGTAAAACCCATTTTTGACGTTGGTGTACAGAATTTTAGCTCATTTTTCATGGTGCGTTTATCTCTGAAAAACAGGACAAAATATCCTTGAGATATCAGACACATCATCTTAAGACTTCTCAACAAGGCCAACTGACTGGAGCATGAATGCCCTTCACCTTTACAATATCCCTCAGTTAGCTTAAATGATAGGCTGTCTACAGCTGAAAACACAGGATCTGTGTTTTCAATCTCCCCAACATTACATTGCTTGCCTAAACAGAAATTAAGAAAACAAACTCCAGTGCACAGGTTACAGGTTGCCAAATGAACACCGACTTCTGTAACACAATACAAATATGCACCCTTTATTTTATGACAATGTTTTCAGATAAGGGTTCAAATAATGAACATTCCGCCGTTTAGTCCACGAATAAATGAATGAAAATCTTTTTTCCCCTTCACAAAACGCCCGTGGAGATATGTGCTACTGAGTTGGAATGTCGCGCGCTGCCACTACTACTATTACTACTACTGCTGCTGCTGGGTTGTGCCTCTCAAACAATGCAACGATATCAGCCATGGCGACATATTCCATTGCTTATGGCATAAACCAAACGCGCTTTCAAATGCAGACCCTTGACCTAAAGAATTCACTGACGTTTGATTGAAGGTTTTATTCACGGGCGTAAAACGTGGACATGGCTACTACAATGTGTTGAGACAGCTCAAACAAAGCCACGTTGAAAAGCACTAGCAAAAAAATACTGAGGGACACTGGTAGGTAAGGAACAAGACATAATCCGCCTCTTCTGATGTCGAATCCGATGGTCATCCCATCACTAAGCATCCCATCCATTCTCTGGAAACCCGTAGCCTCCACAACAAAAGGGTCGCGCTCGAGACCAGTACGCAAGCAACAAGGACTACCCTTGCATTATTTTTTGTCCTCCGTGGCTATTACTAGCCTGTGGGTGGCACAATGTAGCCATATTTTGGGAGTCTACAAACGCTACATTCTTTCACTCTTGGAATTCGGTTCAGAAAGCTGAACTACAAGCACAGCAAATCGCAGCAGCCACCGCCGCCGCCGTGGTTTCATCATCCAGCTCAACCACACAGCAAACCAACTTTTGCCTCAGTTCGAAATTCCTTCTCTCCTCTTACCTTGGTATAACTCCTGGTGGTTCGGACCAAGGGAAGGGTGAGCGTATAGGTCCACGGCAACCCTCTGCCTTGCCCTTTTCGCGTCCAAAGAGGTCGGAAATTTAAATCAGTTCGTAGCTCCAGGGAACCTCCAACTTCGTGGGATCTCTCCACAGCGATTTGAGCCCCGTGCACTAGCCAACTCAATGCACTGGTTTGACGAGTGACGTCACGGCTGCCATGGCTCAACCATGGGAGGAGGTAGGGAAAGGAGGAGTGGACCATAGAAGAGAGAGAGATGTTTCCTCCTTTCATTGGTGCTAAGTGTCAGTGAAGTTACATTGTATCTTTTTCTACTCAATATGTGTAGTATTGTACCACAAACTATTACAATTTAAACGCCTTCTTGGCTAACCATCTGGACGTTTCTCAACATTAGACCTATTTTCTAGCATAAACAAACAAATAAATCAATAAATAAATAAATAATTAAATTAAAAAAACTAGTGAAATAAATACTGTTCTAATAGGCCAAAGTTCCTCACCAGCATAAAAAGAAAAAATCTATCTATATCTTTTTAAATAGAATTAATATATTTTCATATGCTACTGTAACTTACTGGCTAAAAGTAACAATTCCTATTACAAGTAGCCTATGGGCCTACTGTAATTTTGGGAGGGTTTCTTGTCAGTTTTGTAGGTAGCCTAGGCTACTAATTGGTACAGTGGCATTATTGCATAGAGGTTGAGACTGACGTGACATGACATGACCTGTATCATCAAGCGTGACACAGGCCTATAATAGTGTAAGAGCACTTTTTTTTACTAATGGCTCTGTACTAGACTTTGAACAGCCCATATGCCAGCTAAGGTAATTGTTTTACATTCCCAGATACATTAGCCTAAATAGACACAAATGGGAGGCAATCCAGAAGAGTAAACAAAAAACAGTCTCCAAGACAACCTTATCCCTTTCTGTGTTTTCCTTGCGTGATAGTCATCTTGCTATTTATAGAATTATAGCCTATCGCATGTCTATGCAATCTGCTTTAGCCTATCCCTTTCAATAGCCTATTTCCAATATTAGTAACAACAAGCCTATTTATTATTTCTGTATGTTTAATTTTCCCCTTAAAATCATTTTCCTCTGAAAAGTTTTACTGTAGGGTGACTTCAGGTAATTTGAGCCACTTTTTGGTAAATCGCTTGGGAAAATAACAAAATACCATCTATGCACTTTTAATGTGTATATATAATTAATAACTACTATATTTCATCATTTTGTGTTGGAATTATATTATAAAACATAATTATTTAGGCCCCACAAGTCTTGAAACCCTGGATGTGGCAACTTTTTTGGAAGGAGACGCTTCAGCTAATTTGAGCCACCTTATCTGGTAATTTCAGCCGGTTACATAAAAAAGGGAAAAAGTCAATAATTCATAATTCCTTTTCATACTAAATCACAATTCTGTACAGCCACATGTCTCTGGACAGTGTTCATCCTATTTTTTCACTTTTTCTGTCTCCTCTCTTTTCATCTGCATTCATTTCTTTTCACCTGTCATCTTCCTTAATTTTTCCTCCAAAAGTACACAAACATGAGCTAGCTACCGCTAAACAGCAGCAAACAGCAGCAAACTCCCATTGATTATAATGGTGGCTCAAATTAGCTGAACGTGGTGGCTCAAATTACCTTAACCCACTGTGCTAACAGTTGAAACACCATAAACATACTTTTTTCCAAAAAGGGTAATACTATGCCACACTAACAAACATTATTATAGTGCATACCATCCACACAGAAAACATACTTTGTTTTTTATGTGTATATCTACTGGTATATGTAAGTTATAATACTTATAATAATTTGGCTAACTTTAGCGTGCCATGCTAAATTCCATGCAACTTTCTGGTGCAGCCTTCATTGGAATAAGTATCCTGTCCACCATATCAATCAAAACTCAATAAAATCCCCTGTTACATGTAATGAACTGTTGTGGCAACAGATTCCCATACTTTGTAGTCATTGGGTCTCATTTCCAGAGGGGCTAGAACCCCAAAACCTTAAATGGCTCATTTTAGCTGATGGCTCAAATTACCTGAAGTCACCCTACTTGGGAAGGACATTGCACAGGACCGTGTTTAGTAATTCTGGCTTTGAAAGCATTCCAACTCATAAAGGGTGTGTTTCATTGTACTGCTACCATGGATACCAGTAACATGGCTTAAAAAATTGCCCCTATCGTTCACCAACATTAACAGCACTTACAAAAAACATACCCCTGGTTCTTCACAGTTGTTATCTGGAAGTTCATGTGACACTTTGAATTATGTCAGAGGGAACTTGAAGTGCCATTCAGAGACTTAGGCGTTGTTCAGCTATAACAATGAACTTACCGCCATGCTCATGTGAAACACAGCTCAATCATTAACTCAAGTGCAACTGCTTCCATCAGTGTGGAGCCTGGCTCTCCACCCAGGAGCAGTGTGCCGATAACACAAAGATTACAGAGCATTGCTGAATGGTATAGGCAAGGCCGTAACCAAACATTTTCAAATACTGAGGTCAAATACTGTGTGCTGTATTGCATTCTGTACATTTAGAATACTTCAAACTCTTCAGTCAAATTCTCAAGTTCGTTTCCTTTAATCACTGCCTTGAGGATAAATGGGGGTGGCGTATACAGACTGAATTTATAATTGTTGATCATATATCAATTTTCATCACAGATACATTGCGGAAAAAAATATAGTGGACATGACCTCTGTGTCCTCAATGGTAGTTACAGCCATGGGTATAGGTCCTCTAAAAGCCTGTCGGTTTAATCATTGACAGCCACAGGTGCCTGTATTAGACTGCTGCCTATCCCCACTTGGCATCAAGTTGGTAAACTTGTGACATTTACAGGAAACGCTTTTTTCACAATTTACCGTATATAAAGTAAACATATTGCTTCAGTTAGTGGAAGGGCCACTGACGGTAGGCTATCCGACATGTGCCAGGGAATGTTTCTGCCGCACTCAGAATGGAAACTCCAGTCAGCTGACTGTGAAGAGAGACAAACTTGTAATAAAAAAGGAGTAGGCCTAACCATATTGATTGACCTCAAGGAGGTTAGCAAGAAATGCTATGCAGGGTCATACCCCTTCTTAGTGAGACAGAAAGCACACAACGTGATGCTGGCAATCAATACAGTAGTAGCCTAATGAAGAGAGACATCATGTAACAATGCATTGCTGTTGTGTGTCAAAGCAGCTTCTTGTGAGAATGTAATTCTCCATGGATATGTGCTTTAATTTCGACTTAAGACAAAGAATCATTGTTTAATCGTTTGATTTGTCTGTCTTGTTTTCATCAAACATTAATCCCCTTTGAATTCCACTTGTGTTACAACATTGCCATTATGGTTAATGAGAACAACCCAGCCTTCAGCTCGACATAAAAAATGCAATTTATTAGCTATGCTTAAAGCTCAATTATGCAAACAGAATTAAGTATAAAAAAAACAAAACATACATAGAATGTCAGCATTTAGAATTGCCCTTGTTTATCTTTGCACTAATGAATGTGCATGTTGTTTGTAAAATCGAAAGGCCAGTAAACAGTGTAAATAATTGCTTCTGTCAAGGAGGTTAAGTAGCCTGTTGTTACAATCTTTCTTGCTTTGTTTTTTTTGCTTGTTTGTTTGTTTGTTTTTTTAAATTTTAAGAACAGTTCAGACCCTATGTGGCCTTTTCCGTGTCTCAAACAGCTAAGGCACTGACTGTAATGCCAGGAACCCGGGTTCGATCCCTGCCTGAGGTCATTTGTCAATCTTCCCCAATGTCTCTCTCCCACTCGCTTCTTATCACCATCTCACACTGTCCTGTCCAAAAAAGGCTCAAAAGCCCTTAAAAAACGACCTACCTTGAGCATGTCACCACCCCCCGTCCTGCTACCATAGAGGGCTTGTTGGGCTGCTCCCTCGCACAGAAGAGGCATGAATACAGTTATGTTGAGCACTGTGCATTGTGCTGTTCTATGTCAGAATGACACATGACGACTTTCTAAACTAGACTGCCTGTGCAGTCGCCTTCGACTGCTTAAGGTATATCCCCGAAACGCGACGCTTCCAGTGCCCCATCATTCCTACCACTCCCGTCCACCATTTCGTAAACGTATATACAGACGTGACATGACGCGTATAGGCTTAAAACCAAACGACTATTGTGAAAATGAAGCAAAAAATGGGGCAAATGGTAATACTGTTTTAATGGTTCAGTGGATATACCACATTAGGTACAGTGTAATAACCAGTGTAACAATATTTAATACCATGTAATTTTTTTACTTACATCATGTGTTTGTGCGTAAGTGGTATTACATGGTATTGCATATTGTTACACTGGTATTACACTATATTACATGGTATTGCATACTGTTACACTCGTTACTACACTGTACCTGATATTGCATATTGTTACACTGGTATTACACTAGTATTAAATGGTATTAAATATTGTTACATTGGTTATTACACTGTACCTAATATGGTAGATTCACTGAAATGGTGAACCATTAAAATAAGGTGTTACCGGGCAAATCAATCCACCCAGTCAGAAGTTATGGGCCAAATGAAAATTCCGCCATTTTGAAAGTGTTGTCTTCCAAACTCGAATCAGTTCATGAACCTACCCTAGAGCATTCACACACAAAATCTGGGACAAATCCATCCAACCCGTCAGTAGTTATGGGTCAAACAATAATTCGGCCATCTTGAATTCAGCCATCTTGAAAGTCTTGACCTCCAAACTCGAATCAGTTCATGAACCTACCCTAGAGCATTCACACACCAAATCTGGGACAAATCCATCTACCAGGTCAGAAGTTATGGACCAAACAAAAATTCGGCCATCTTGAATTCAGCCATCTTGAAAGTGTTGACCTCCCAACTCGAATCAGTTCATGAACCTACCCTAGAGCATTCACACACCAAATCTGGGACAAATCCATCCACCCGGTTAGAAGTTATGGACCAAACAAAAATTCAGCCATCTTGAATTCAGCCATCTTGAAAGTGTTGACCTCCAAACTCGAATCAGTTCATGAACCTGTCCTGGAGCATTCACCCAAAAAATCTGGGACAAATCCAAACATCCGTTCAAAAGTTATCGCGTTAACACGAAAGACCTTACGCGGCGGCGGCGGCGGACGCGGACGCGGCGGCGGCGGCGGCGGCGGACGCGGCGGCGGCGCACGCAAAACCATTATATCCCCGACGCTCCGCGTTTCGGGGATATAATTAAATTGTATCTAAATAGAACTGATTACTTTTTGGCAACAATCTGGATAGCTGTCTGGACTGAGAACTTTTTGAGTGATTCGTCACTATTGAGTTAGCTATGACGGAGGTTTATACAGTGCATAGTAGACAACTATAATTTCAATGTTTTTTTTCTTTTCTTTTAGTAGCCTATATTTATGCGACAAATATGTGTCCTTGTATCTTTGTCTACCATTGGAGTTGACTTTTAAAATGCTCTTTGTGTGCCCTTGGAGTGGCCAAATGTGTCTTGCCCAATCTCCTATTGCGGTCAAGGTTAATTGTGATGGGCCAAAACCAGACCAAAAATAGCCCAATGTAGTGCACCCTTTCACGCCCTATTATTTTGCAAAAGCATTTTAGGACAGACCAGCCGGTAAAGTCAAAGGGCATCAGAGGACACGATCACTGTGAGTACACATCGCACTTGCATCATTTGGTAACAGAAAACTGAGTAGGATTTGCATCTATTAATGCCTTGTGTCATAAAGTAAGCAAAACACTGGTGTAATATGGAGTACGTTTTAAAAGTGCATAAGCACAAAAGAGGGAACCGAAAAAGAACTGCCTTCCACAGTGGCATTCGATATGGGCAGCACAAGGATACTGTAACCACGGCAGTGTTTGCATTTCTATGAGCAAACAACATACACACTGCAGGCTGTTTCCATGAATAGACACAATGAAGTCAAGTATGACCGACACCGCTCATCTAATGACGGTGCAGTATACTGTACTGCCTTGCAAAGGCAAAGTGCAGTAACTATGACAACACTGAAACTGAGAAAATGCCTTTGAAACCGTGGTATTAGCAAAGATTCTTTTAATTATATTCATAATAGACCGTCTCTCGCATTAGGTTGGATAGGCCCTATTAGTTACTGTAAATATGACATAGCAATATCTCTAAAACGGGACACATTTGGACCATAAGGCTTTGTCATAATTCAGTTTAAACTCAAGTTTGACAAAATATAGTTACTGCACTTTGTCTTTTCTAAGGCAATTTAAGAGCAGGTAAGTTACAGTTAGCAAAAAACATTCACTCTGTCTGAAGGGTGAAAGTGAAAGCCCACCTCAGCACAGAGTGCTTGCATTTATGCCTTATCCATGCAAGGGGGCAGCCCTAATGGCGCTCCAAGAGAGCAGTGCGGTGGGATGGTATGTTCAGCATACTTCTGTAATACAGAGGTGTCACACACACACACACACACACACACACACACACACACACACACACACACACACACACACACACACACACACACACACACACAGTTTCTTCTTCATGAAGCGAAACTGAAAGCCATAATGAGTGGAGAGAGAGAGAGAATAGCAGGGGGTGAGGTGTTGGAGAGACGTTAGAGAGGAGCACATTAACACTCTGTCAGGCATCATGACAGGCCGGGCGGTGACATTGTTGTCTGTTTCCTGCAGGATGAGGTGAAACAGGAAAGGGTTGGACAAGCTGGCACACACCTTCAGCAAGAGTGGCACAGCACCAATCCACACCATTGTGACAGTGTGTGTGTGTGTGTGTGTGTGTGTGTGTGTGTGTGTGTGTGTGTGTGTGTGTGTGTGTGTGTGTGTGTGTGTGTGTGTGTGTGTGTGTGTGTGTGTGTGTGTGTGTGTGTGTGTGTGTGAGACACTTAACTTCTGTTTTGTTGTGTTGCTATGCAACCCAAGCTGCTTGCTATTGATTGGGGTTTTTTTTTTTCAAACATAAAAAAATAATAAAAAACTGTTTGTGGCCCCCTGAGAACAAATGGTTTCTGTTGGAACTGTAATTTATTCTTTAGGAGAGCAAACATGTTGCCTTGGCACAAATGTGCCCTTTCACACTCAAGAATTCCTGTTCAAGGCTGCAGAAGATTACTGGACTGTGCGAGGACTTTATCTGTACCAGAACAATGGAATGCCCAAACACAACAGAGTTGCATCTCCACATGGCAGGCCAAGGACTGTGTGTTCGTTGCCTGATTATCATAGACTTGCAATCGAGATTCGATCTGCAGCGCCGCCGAAGGTGTTGCGTCACTAGGAGGGCGCAGCCTGGCTAGTGTGTTCGTGTGTTTGTGTGTGTGTGTGTGTGTGTGTGAATGAATTAATCTCTATCCGGGTACGCCCCCTTTTCCCTTTAGCGGATAGAGATAATTGTTATCAGGGAAAATCCTCCAATAAATATGACTTATGGCTATTACATCGTTTAGAACGAGTGGGGAAAATGGTAGCTGACGGTTCTCCCCATCCGCTCTCCAAGCCGGTTTGAAACTTAATTAAGGATTCTCTGTGTCTTTCATTTCAGGTGTTTCATATTTACAAATGTTAAGGGTTTGAACCTAACATTTACTTGGTCCTTCAGAGCCGGATCCCAAGATACCCGACGATTCCAGCACGCGAGGAGGGAACCAGGAAAGTCTGTGGCCACAGCACTAAGACCCGTTTCCGGGACTGGTCTCTCCCTCGCAGGCTGGGATCCGACGGTTGACGGGAATCTTGAAAAGACCAGAGAATCGTGAGTAGGCCTACATTTTTTTTTTTTTTAAAAAGGATTGAATGAAAAGACGGTAAAATAAGAGAAGACAAAACCCTGACAATTCTAGACTCTATCAGGTAAACGTAAAGGGAGGGCAGACTCCCCTAGTACGAGAAACTAGTTTAAATTCTGTGTTCTCTGCGTTGAGAGAAAGTGTGCGTGAAAGGATTCGTATTACCACTCGGTAATACGTTTCATACCAATACAACAAGGTTCAAATAGCGAGTCTTTGTGGAAGCCCTGTATGCAAGAAGATTCCACTGTGAGGTTGAAGTGAATCTTACCACAAACGATCGTTGATCGCTATCTTGTTGAAAAGTGTATCCAACAATAGAGGCACTGTAGGTGTTGTGACGTTGGACTAAATTCATAGAGACAAAATGGGGGGCAGTAACAGCAAAAGAAGTGAAAAGTTCCTTGCTGAAATGCAATGCAAGGACTGGAAATCGTGCATAGAGAAAATCTAGTGCAGTAGCACGCTGTGTTACTGGGTAAAAAACTATGGGTTTAATGGAAAGTTGTCTACAACAAACCTAACATTTATGGCCTGGCCAGCAGGGCCAACAGGAACACTACAATGAACACCAAAACTATCACGGCCAACCGTCGAGGCCAACACCAAAATTCCTGACTAGACCGAGAGCACCAGTATCGACCGTACGGGCATGGCCCCTCGGCCGATGGCTGGTTTGATGATAATGAGGAAACGGACGGGGATGTGGAAGAGGTAGACGTCGTTCTAAACTTAGAGGGATTGTTTTACCAAGAAAAAATTAGACCTGAAATTACCCTTCTGGTCCAAGGGACCCCCGTACGTTTCCTCTGTGACTCTGGTGCTAAAAAAATGCAAATGACAGCCATTTGGATTTACTCACTGAGCAGTTAATGTCTCAGATAGCCTACCATATAATAATAATAATAATAATAATAATAATATAGTCTTAATATAATAATAATAATTGTATTCTATAACACTGTGTCATACAAGGCAAGTAATACGGATATCTGTTTGTCTGTCTGTGTGGGCCCTATTTGTTGTATGAATTGTCCTAGTGGGACACCCCACTGTGTGTGTGAGAAAGATTGGTTTATATGTCTGTGGAGTGTACGTGTGTATCTGTGGAGTGAGTGCCTAATATGTCTGAGAGTGGAAGAATTTTTTTTGAGTGTTTAGTGAAGGTACTCTATTGTGTTCAGAGTTAGCTGGAGCTTGGGAGTGCCACATTTGAAACAACATTTTTAAAATAAGAATAAGCCTTTTATTTTATTCTACAATTCAACTTTGAGGTGTAGGATTTTGTCATGATTTTGTTTTTCCACACATTCTTACCCATTTATTTTTGATTAGGAGAAACGGGGTTGTGGAGTTATGTTGTTTCTTTACTATTTTCAATTGAAAGTTAACATGTTAATGTTTAAAGCCTTTAGACACGGCATTATAAATTAGCTGTTACCAGAATGGCAATGACCAAGTCATAATGTATTACTAAAGGCCCCGTGCACTGTCATGGTAGTGTAGTGTAGTTGCAAAAGAGTTTGCTTTCATGATTTACAGTACCAAATGTCTTTGTTTCTTTCTAAAGAATAGATGAAGCTTTCTCCTTGTTCTTATTTATTTTTATTTTTTTTAAAAGAACAATGGGTTTGAGATCTTGAAATAACGCAGGCGTTATTTGATGGCCCAAAGGTGCTGTGAGTAAACCCAATTTGGACCTGGTCTGAGAGTTAGGTCACATGTGCTGAACGTTTCTAGAAATTTAGGTTGTCATTTTGTTTTTATTGACGTTTAACTATGACTTATTCCTTTGTTTTATTTCATCGAATTTCTTGCCTTATTATGTTCTATTTTGATGAGTTATTGATCAATGGATCATGGGTTTGGTTTAAAAAAAAATAAAAAAATAAAAACCTAAAAGTTGGGTAGTAGTTCTCAAATACATTTCCAATGCAATTATGATCTGGAACTTTATTTTAATGACAATGTTGACTCTGATAAACCAGAAAAAAAACTAGACTCTGAATACACAGAGGCGCTTGACAAAATCACCCCAGCAAAGATAACAGTGTCCTATGTGTAGATGTTTACATTAGCTCGGATAGATATTAAAAGGCTCAGAGGCTCTCTCTAAGTTAGCCAAGGTCTTCTGCAGGCAACCCTTATCAGACACAGCAGGCCCAGCCATCAGCATGCAAATTTCTGTGGCAGAGACAGAAAGACACTTAATTTTGAAACCTCCAACAGTGTATGCTAAACCACCTGTTTGTCACTGAAAATACAATAAGAACTAAAAAAACAAAAAAAAAAAAAAAAAAAAAAAAAAAAAATCTGAACACCGACCTAGATAAACAATACCAAAGCTTAAAGATATGTTAAATATCTATCATTGTCATTAGTTTAATAGGGCCTACTGTAAGTGTGAGCATTGCTTCACATGGTGTGTGATGAGACATGTCAATGTTCTCTATTTGCTTTTAAAAGTTTGAATTTGATGACGTTGGGATCCTTATATTTTCATTTGTTTGATTTATAAACAAAGAGACAGTTGTCTAACTCTGTCTTTTCATTTCAGTCGTCAACTTGCAATCAAAGTGAAAACTGATTGCCAATAAGGTTTTAGTTCCGTTACAAATGTTTTATGTAGCCGATACATGAAGTCAATCATTTTTTTTGCTCTGATTTGATTTCAAATTGATCTGGCTTGAGTGTACATGAAAGAAAGTTGTTTTCCCTATAATACTTTTTTTTGTGTTCTTTGAGGAACAGGCCCAGTGTTATGGAAACGAGCTGAAACACAGCTGATGTGAATGGAAGGAACCTAGACAATAATGATCGCTAGGTTAAGTGAATTTTGTTTTTAATTTGATGAGTTTCACAAGATTTTTCCAGAGTTTGTTTTGTTTCAATTGGGTAATAATTTTAGTTATAACACTTGATAAAATGACAACTGTTTATTTTTTTTCTTTCTTTCAAACCATGAAAAGTTTGACCTAAAGTTAGACAAGGTCTTACCTTTATACCTTAGATAAAGGGTCTGTCCGGTTGTTTGTTTCATTTTTCTTTTAAAGTTGCGTATTTTACAATGGCAGTTGTGTTTTCTTTCCTTTTATCTCTTACATTTTGATTGGTTGATCTAGTGATCTGTATGTCTGGGTGATGACAGTGAAACTTTGGAATGGTGTGAGAAAGTAGGATTCTCAAATATTTTTTGGATTCTCAAATATTACTCATACTCAATTTTTTTATTTTTACAAAATACATTTTTGAATGTACTGACATCATTGGCTAGGCCCATATATCACCATGACCTCATGACAAAAGGACAGTGAGGACTGCATGCCAATATATTTCAGTTCTGTTACAAAGTGATTTATGCAGGCCTAACTATCATGTAAAGACAGCCAATACTATGGGTATAGTCATTTTGTACGGCATGCTTAATGTTTTCTTCTACATTCTATATTGGATGAACTATGTGGTCAACACCACATTTTGTCAGTTTGCGTTTATCGCCTATTCTGTAAGGAACTGTAATGTAAACGTGAGCCACAATAGTCAGATACTGACCAGAGTAATTTTCTTTTCATAATTTTGCTCTTGATAAATTGTTGTTCCCCGGGAATGTAGAGCTATCTATTTTATTTTGATTATAGATTATGAGAGAATGGTTGGGCGGTTTTGGGTTTTGTTTTGTCTAAACTAACAAAACATCTCTATTATAATGCTCTCTAATCTGTTACAACTGCGCACCTCCTCCACACTAATGTCTGTGTGTGGATGAGTTGACTTCTGAGAGCTTATTATTATTTTTTTAAACAAATGTTTGAAAAAGCCTGCCTTGATGTAGGCTATGCGAGTGATTCTCTGATTCGGCTACACTTTTAAGTCCGTGGATTTTATTTGCCAATTCCACTAACTATTAAGATTAAGCTTGGCAATTTGTTTGTTTGGCACTATGTAAACATCTAGGTCATTTAGTTGGGAAAAATACTGATAATTGATTTTTTGCTTTTGCCAAAAGCGTAGGGGAATCGTAGTTAGAATCACTCATGCACCTATGAACTGGAGGGTGTTGGGAAGATGTTTACTTCTCATCATTTACTGTGCTCAAAGTCTGTTTCGGAAATTACTTAAGTCTTATTGAGTCATGTGGATGGCACATGTCTCAAACAGGAGAGATATTTTAGGATTAATCAGTGCATTAAACAAATATGTGTATAGGGCACATGTTAAATGAAACCTTGTTCTGAAACTTCACCCCTTAACCTAACCTAAAACAAACATAAGAGAGCTACAATGTGGAATCAAATTGCATCAGGGTTTGAATCATTTGTATGTTGGTGGTGTACTATAAACAAAAATATGGACAGAATGAAACAACATCCACTATAAATGTGCAGGCCTGGGCAACAAAACTGAATTCGGGTTCAGGGCCATCCATGAACAACTGAAGGCAACCCGCCTAATGGCAATTCCAATCTCGTATTGCGGTTGATATGCTTTTTGGCCGATAGGAGTGTGTGCTCTATTCTTGGTTATCAATGTTGTTCCTTCATACCGAACAATACGGCAGCTGACGAAAGTGTCACCAGGGCGATAGAGGGACTGGGATCCCTCAACCAAAAAGAAAATGAAAGACCACTCCAGGGTCGACACTTCAGTGTGGGCTGGTTTCTCTGAAATGTTGGCAAATACAGACAGTTGGCAGCGTCCATAATTCATGTCTATTGCAATATTTTGCGGCGATCCTCACGTTATGTGGATGTTGTTGTATCTTTGTATTAGAGTGTTGTGCACCAGATTTAGTACCACTGCCATTGCACAAATGGAAGAAAAAATGTCAAACCTATATGCTCTTCTAACTAGACAGGATAGTGATGTCGATGACACTAGATGATGTTGTTGGTGGAGACCATGAGCCTCCACACCAATCTGACGATTCCATCCAGGTCCCTGATCTGTTCCCTGACCAGGGGATTATGCTCAGGGCCTCTAAGTGTACCTATTTAAAGAAAAAATCTTTTGAAGTCATCACTGGATGATGTTAATGTTTGCCTCTATATAGAATAAACAGGGGGAAATGTTGGAACTGTAATTTATTCTTTAGGAGAGCAAACATGTTGCCTTGGCACAAATGTGCCCTTTCACACTCAAGAATTCCTGTTCAAGGCTGCAGAAGATTACTGGACTGTGCGAGGACTTTATCTGTACCAGAACAATGGAATGCCCAAACACAACAGAGTTGCATCTCCACATGGCAGGCCAAGGACTGTGTGTTCGTTGCCTGATTATCATAGACTTGCAATCGAGATTCGATCTGCAGCGCCGCCGAAGGTGTTGCGTCACTAGGAGGGCGCAGCCTGGCTAGTGTGTTCGTGTGTTTGTGTGTGTGTGTGTGTGTGTGTGTGTGAATGAATTAATCTCTATCCGGGTACGCCCCCTTTTCCCTTTAGCGGATAGAGATAATTGTTATCAGGGAAAATCCTCCAATAAATATGACTTATGGCTATTACATCGTTTAGAACGAGTGGGGAAAATGGTAGCTGACGGTTCTCCCCATCCGCTCTCCAAGCCGGTTTGAAACTTAATTAAGGATTCTCTGTGTCTTTCATTTCAGGTGTTTCATATTTACAAATGTTAAGGGTTTGAACCTAACAGTTTGGATATGGTCTAAAGATGTAATCAACATGCATGTAATCAACTGGACATCCCTTTGGAGCCCTGAAGAGATGCTGTGTCCTCCAGATACCTCTTTACATCTAATGTCAGGAATCAGAAGTTATCAGGACCCGTGGATTCTGACTAAGTTCTGACTGAGCAGGTTGAATGAGAATCTTCACAGAATAAGGATATTATATGGCTATTACACAGTACTATATTGCACTGACCTGGTATGAATCTGCCAGACCTACCTGGCAGCACTGGACAAAGAAATGGAGATCTTGAGACAAATATAGTAATGAGCAGGCCAGGGTCAAGTGTCCAAGTGGACCATCAGAGAACAAGATGGCCTGACATTAGCCTAATTTATATTTAAAGACGGAAGTGTGCCACCTGGGCATTACCTAAATGTCTCCCTTCCCTCATCATGCATTCATATAGCAATATGAGTCCTATGATAAAGGTTCAGGCATCACTAGATAGGTTGGAGAATGGTATTTTTCTAATAAGGTTGTTGGGAAAATAGGCTACAATTCTGGAACAAACTTATGCAGAGAAACACCATTCACTATATAGGCCTACTGTTCTTGTTACTATTAGTTTTCAACATGAAAAGTACTCCAAGGCTATTTGTTTTACCATGACTCCCTCTGCTGGCAAAGGTCTATAAACTCAACCTCACAGCAAAGGCAGCATATCACCATCCCTTAGGAAGCACACCCATAGAAGAAGAAGAAGACGAAGAAGAAGAAGACGGTGATAATGATGATGATGATGATGATGATGACTATAATGCACCTATGTGAAGTTGGCATCCCATATGTTGAAAATATGGATAAAAACATCTTGATTGTTTGTGCATCGTATGTGCATGATTGTGCAGGCACAAACCGTCTTTAAGATATTCAACTTTGTGACCTTTATTGATCTTAGGTTACTCAGCACCCCATTAACATTCAAATGACTCGAAAATGGTTGGAACAACGATGCACAAATGAATCAAAATACTTTTATTCATATATGCAACATGAGGTGCCAACTTCACAGGTCTATAATGCTGCTACGAATGATGATGATGATGATGATGATGATGATGATGATGGTGGTGGTGATGGTGAAAAGAAGAAGCAAGCAAAATGGAAAGAAGAGGCAGCATTTTCACCATATGACTCCTTGAAATGAACTCTTCAACACTGGTCAATGGCCTCTCTCGCCCTGACCATCTACTTAGCCCTGTCACAGCCTGAACCTGAGGGCACTGTTTGTAAATCAATACTCAACAATAATCAATTACTTATATTTCAAGGCACAGAGCCATGACCAAGCGTTCGATCATAGTCCTATAGTCAAGACCCCTCCAGTGATGAATTGTCCAGAATTAAGGTAATCCACTCATTTTCTTTAGCCAGATGGTTTCAAAACTATATGGCCACTAGCCGTGGATCGCGCATTAAATCTGTGTGCTATAAAGACCATAAAACATAATCCTCTATGTAGAAAAATCACAACAGATGATTGACAGCTTTTCTGGATTTTTAGAATTCTGATGTAAACAAAAAAGTATATTTTTCAGTTAATATTGTCAGAACTAAATTGTATTTACAGTTAAATATAAATATTTCCATATTCTACATTGATGCCAAGTCTCCTGAGCTATTGCACATGTTGCTCAAGGGAAGGTTTTCAGCAGGCTATAAAATATCCAAAGCTCTATCCAGATGTGTCCTGAAAGTACATTTATGGAAATACAGCACTAGCCATGATATTGTATAGCGGTAACACCAGTTATTTCATTGATGTTGTTACTGGGGAAAAAACCTGTAAAAACCTAGAAAGAAAGACCCCAAATTCGATCCAACCAGTGTAGAATCAGGTATACTCTTAAATGACAATAGTATCTCATGCACGCCTTCGTCCAGACGGACTGTTTCTTTATGGTCTCAGCAAGTCTACTAGCTAAATTGAAAAATATAATCTCTTAATAGCCTATGAATTGTATGACTTAAACTGTATGACTTTTATGTATGTATGTATCAGCCATTCTGTTGCTAATCCACATAAGAATTATTTAAACAGTGTGCTTCAGCGCTTGTCCAGTATAAAAAGCCAGTTGTGCCCAGCATGATACACACAGTGATTGTGTGCCCCATGGCATGTCTAAAGAAATGAAAATCCGTTGTGTCAACATGTGGCCAATTATCCCAAGCCCCTGGCTGGTAAAGGCTGAAGTTGCAGCTTGTTAGCGAGACCCCCTGACTCAGATGTGAATGTCTCTGTGGGCAGTACGTATGTAGCCTACCTGTGGCCAACCAAATGGTCTAACCATCTGGAGCCAAGTGCTGTGTTTTAGGAATTAATTTTAGAAATATGAGTGTTAAAATTGGTATATAATACAAACAAACTGAGTGTGCTTTCCGTGTGCATGTGCGTGTGTGTGTGTGTGTGTGTGTGTGTGTGTGTGCGTGCGTGCGTGCGTGCGTGCGTGCGTGCGTGCGTGCGTGCGTGCGTGCGTGCATTTTGCTGCATGTCTTTAGGGACCATTTTACAAAGACAGTGCCCATCTGACAACCCAGCAGCAAGTTTGCACATGGGATTTGAACATCAGGCCCTGCTAGCTTCAACACTGTCTTTGGGGACCATCTGTCACAAGAGAATAAACAAGCTTATTTTTAGTCTTTGACATTTTAATTTGTCAGCAGACAACTCTCGTTTCACTCTCCGGAATATTTTAATGTCTTTTACAGGAAAAAGATGCAGGGCCGGATTAAGAAGGACTGGGGCCCCTAGGCTACATATTGCTATGTGCCCCCCAGCAACAGCAAATTTTGTGACAAATTTACACAGTGTCATAATTATGAGGTAGGAATTAAGGGCAGGGCTCTAAATTAACACCAGCCAATTGGACAAATACTGGTGAAAATTCAGTTTGACTGGTAGAAAAGAAAGCCTACTAGCCACTTTTACTGATAGCAAGTTTGGCTAGTTCAATTCACATCCACTAGCTAAATTTGACTAGTGATGAAAAAAGTTTATTTATAGCCCTGATTATGGGTAACATGTCTACCAACTGTTCTGATACATGACAGATGAATTTTTAATATTATATCTTGTCACATTTCTGTTATTGATCACTTTTAGTCAATCAGTGCCCCCCTGGCATGTCCCCCCCCCAGGCTGCAGTCATATCTAGCCTGTGTGTTAATCCGGCCCTGCAGAGAAGGGCAGATGGGTAGCGTCAACCAATGGACCTAAAATCAATAAATCCACACACAGAGGTGCCACGGATTTCCCGGGCACGGTTACTTGATGCCCGCCAAAGTTTCAAGAGAAAGGAAGCACAAGAAATATGGAACATATTGTTGCATCAGTTGAACATTTTGTAAATTGAACATGGAGAATAAGAAGACCTAAAAGATTTATCATGATGAAAGTGATTTCCAATAGCCTTCATGTGGATAAAAATAAACAATGCATTGTGGCAGGTCCGTTTTAGCATTTTAAATTAGCATTTTAAAACTCTGTTTACGTGTAAACAAGAGCCAAAACCAATACGCTTTCAAAAATATCCACATGTACATATAAATAATACCTTCCAAATTTCCACACCCGACATTGACACTGGTCGTGTCATTATAGAACCAAAAAAGTGAGGAGATGATCATTTACAATTTCAGGTAAATTAATCGTATAGATATGATTGCCAATTCTGAAATAATCAAAAAGAAAAAAACAAATACCTTAAGTCATAATGGTAACTGATGCTGGGCTCCCCATCTTTGTCCCCTGTGACATCATTTTCTAGCCCTAAACATGGGGCTACAAAAGGCCACAGCTCCTACAGCTCGTCATCACTTCTGCCAGGGAGCTGCTGAGGAGGACAGGACATCAACCCAATCAACCCTCACCATACCTGGAAACCATGAGGGAAATAGTCAACATTCAAGTTGGGCAGTGTGGTAATCAGATCGGAACCAAGGTAACACATGTTAATTGCCTGCAAACATTTTGGAAAACATCAGTCATTTGAGTTACTCATGATGCATTCCTCATGAGTGTGTGTATTTTGTTGAATGGTCAAATTCTTATCAATTTTTTTAGTACATGAAATCTTGCTGCACAGATTGCATTGTTCCCTCATACAGGTAATTTAAAGCCTTTTCATTGCCCACAGTTTTGGGAGGTGATCAGTGATGAGTACGGCATTGACTCTGCTGGCCACTACAGGGAACGGCCGTCTGCTGGTATAGAAAGGGTCAATGTCTACTTCAATGAGCCTTTTGGTGAGTCTCATTGCATTTGGGAATGATTCAATTTCATTGTAAATGTATTTTTTAATCTTTGTTATGAAGGCAAAAATATACATCTTAATATTACATCAAAGGTGTCAGTAAACGACTAATAAATCACTTTTGTATAGCACGTGTGTTGATGTGTTGTAATGTTTTTAATTTTAAGTTCCATTGATGGACAAAATGTCACTCATTACGCTCTAAACGTAGAAAATGGATTGAATGTCATTATATTACAAAATACCTAGACGACATGTTCATATATGTCATATTCTTTTCAGCTAATAAGTATGTCTCCAGATCCATTATGGTGGACTTAGAGCCTGGCACCATGGACAGTATTCGCTCAGGACCTCTGGCCCAACTTTTCAATCCTGACAACTTTATTTATGGTGAGTAAATGACCTTGTGAAAGTATTGTACAAGATGAAAATGGCATTCAAATGTTAATGAAAAACCCACTGTACATTTCATTGAGGGATTAATTTGCCATAGATACAATATAGAATAATACTATAATATAATAATAACAGTTGTGTTGCATCATGTGTTGTGTGCTATTCGGCAGCTATGTCCAAGACAAATTTCCCTCAGGACGAATAATAAGAATCTTGAATCTTGAATATGTCACCTGTTGTAGTGAGGTCACCTTGTGGAAAGAAGCTTACAATTAAGGCTGGGTACATGGACATTGCTCCAGGATCCCTGTGCATGTGCAGATTTCATGCATAAACGCATTGCCATGCGTATTTTATCACAATTGTATTTTATATTAATATTGTGTTTATTTCATGTCAATGCGTGCAGTAGAGCATCAGACATAAAGTACACACATCTGTGCATTGTATATGGTGAAATATTGACTGAACTGCAAGGGGCAAGCTTCTGCACTTGAGGTCGGACTACTGTCAAATGATGATGGGAAATATTAACGAGATCCCTGTTGGCTATCTGCCCCCTACCTGACCATTGACCTATGCATAAATACACACCTGGTATTCAGTATTTACTTTTTATTTTAATAGTCTTACTTATTTCTTCATTGCTAAAGTTCTTTTTACAATTCAAAACTACAGCAATTTATCAATTTGTTGATGTACTGTAGCAAAGAAAGGGAGTACCAAAGTACCAAAGACACAAAGGGAATAGCAGCCAGAGCACACCCACAACCCCAGGTAGTGATGGTCACTCCAGAACCTTTCTGGAGCTTCAGATGCCGTAGCCCTGATAATGCACGCCATTCCACCATTCCACTAGTCACTGAAAAGTTAACTACCATACGTAGTGCTACACTACTCTGACATAAGACGAGCACGTTAGTGATGCACTATGACTTGGTCATTGCCATTGGTAACAGAACATTTATAAAGAAGACCTGAGATACAAGTGGGTCAAGGGGTACATCAATATTTAAAGCGGGGGTAGTACTGTAAGTAGGGAACCTGTTTCATTCAAAGGGCCACTTCAAATTGTATAAAATCCTCCAAGGGCCGTACCATGAACACAAACCAGAATTTCCCCTTTCACTTTAGGCCTATATTGAAGGTGGCTACCTTTTATAACAGACCCCACCTTTACTAGGTCCCCTGAAAATATAACTTCATTGTATTGCAAATTTAATTTATACGATTCATTTTACAAAACATTTCATGTGAAACTGTCTGACATTAAAATTATATCAGGGGCCAGATAAGACAGACTCGTGGGCTGTAAACAGGGGAGCGAAGCCCGGCTCCAAAAAGTGCAAGCAAGAATGGCACCATGTTGACGGCAAGCTTGTGGAGGTCGGCGTTGAGCTGGCCTGGGTAGTACAGGCAGGTGGTGACGCTGTAAACAGCCCCAAGGGCCATAGGTTCCCCACCCATACCTTCCGGTCTGTAAGGTGGTCACCGAGATCACCCAAATCCTCTGCTGACTGTCACAGGAGGGACCATCACAATACACTTGTTTGATTCCTAATACCCATAGGTCAGAATGGGGCAGGGAACAACTGGGCCAAGGGGCACTACACCGAAGGCTGTGAGTTGATTGACGAGATCATGGACCGGGTGCGAAAGGAGAGCGAGGACTGCGAGTCCCTGCAGGGCTTCCAGCTCCTGCACTCCCTGGGCGGGGGCACTGGCTCAGGCCTGGGCACCTTGCTCCTGGCCAAGATCCGAGAGGAGTACCCCGACCGCATCATGGCCTCCTTCAGCGTCTTCCCATCCTCCAAGGTCTTTTGTCTTTTTTTTATTACATTACATTACACTTAGCTGATGCTTGTTTTTTATCCAAAGTGACTTTGTGGGGTTACGTGCCTTGCTCAAGGGCACTTCAGCCATGGATGAAAATGCAGGTGAGGGCGGGATATGAACCTGCAACCCTGTGATCTCAAGACCAGCGTTTTAACCATCGAGCCATTCTAATAGTCTGGTTTGTGAAGTCCTGGGTGTGTTCCCATCCTCAAAATAAGGTTTTAGTCACTTGGTATGTTCTTGGTAGATCTGCCAAGTCTGTGCTTTTGTTAACACATTGAGTTGCATGATTGTGCGAATAGTACTACATAAATAGTTATTTCACTAATGTTTTTATGTAGGTGTCCGACACGGTGGTGGAGCCCTACAACGCCGTGCTCTCCACGCACCAGTTGCTGGACAGCGCCGACCAGACCATCTGCTTTGACAACGAGGCCCTCTATGACATCTGCTTCCGCAAGCTCAAGCTTCCCGCGCCCACCTACGGCGACCTGAACCACCTGGTGTCGTCCACCATGAGCGGCGTCACCACCTGCCTGCGCTACCCGGGCCAGCTCAACGCCGACCTCCGCAAGCTCGCCGTCAACATGGTGCCCTTCCCGCGCCTGCACTTCTTTGCGCCAGGCTTCGCTCCCCTGACGGCGAGAGGCAGCGCCACCTACCGAGCATTCACTGTGTCCGAGCTGGCTCAGGAGATGTTCGGAGGCGGGAATATGATGGTGGCTTGTGACCCCGGCCGCGGTGGTCGCTACCTCACCGTGGCGGCGGTTTTCCGAGGCCGCGTGTCCATGAAGGAGGTGGAGGAGCAGATGCTGGGCATGCAGCGCAAGCACAGCGCCCGATTCGTCGACTGGTTGCCCAGCAACCTGTCCGTGTCCGCCTGCGACGTGCCGCCGCGGGGGCTGTCGATGTCCGCCACGTTCGTGGCCAATACCACGGCCATCCAGGAGATCTTCCGCCGTGTGTCCGCGCAGTTCGCCTCCATGTTCCGGCGCAAGGCCTTTTTGCACTGGTACAGCGGTGAAGGCATGGACGAGATGGAGTTCACTGAAGCTGAGAGCAACGTCAATGACCTGGTGGCTGAGTACCAGTTACGCCAAGATGCTACTGCCTATGGCGATGATGATGATGATGATGATGATGCTGATGCTGATGATGCGGAGGTGGTGGATGAGGAGCCAGATAGTAGATGAAATGAAGGGACTAGATGTTACTGCCTATGATGATGAGGAGGAGGAGGAGGAGGAGGAGGAAGAGGAGGAGGAATTGGAGGACCCAAATACTAAATGAAGTGGTAACACTTTAAATTAGTGCTCACGTTAGCCTCTAACGCATGATGATGGGTGAAAAAAAATGTGGGTGGATTGAAAAAGTGAGTTTAGTGGTTTTAGAAGATAGGCCTATGCAGCACTGCAGCCTAGGCTTGAAGTTCCCTTGAGAAGAGCATATAGACCCCGAATTGATGCTCCATACAGACTGTTCCCTAGGCCTAGTTGAATAAAGATGTAGATTACCAGTGGGTAATTTTCTTTTTTTTTCAAGATATTTTTTGGTCTTTTAGCTCCTTAAGACACGGCATTAGCTGTTACCAGAATGGCAATGACCAAGTCGTAATGTATTACTAAAGGCCCCGTGCACTATCATAGTAGTGTAGTACTATAATAGCTAACTTTCAATGTTTATTACATCATGCCACAGGAGGTACGGCGTGCATTAAGGGGATAAACTTTACCCGTATTAGTGACAGGATAGTTTGAAAGAGAGACAGGAAACGTTTCTGAGAGAGAGACAGGAAAGGGTCGGCAAAGGACACTGGCCAGAGTCAAACCCGGGTCGCCCGCTTAGTAGACGCGTGCCCTACCGTTAAGCCATGACAGGGCCAGGGTTATTTTCTATGTAACGTAATAATGAAATAGCCATGAAACACACAACATGATGTTAGATAGCTGAATCGAGAATAAATTGTGGATCATGTCTTCGTAACTTACAGAACACATCCCCAGGCATGGCCCCTGCATGCACAAGGTGCAACTGTGTGTAGACTGTGTATAGGTGTATAGACTACTATAATAAAATTTGCTTTTGTACAGAACACTGTGTCTTCCATTCGAGGTATAGTGAGGACACATTTGAATAAGATTGTTCAAAGAAGAAAGCTTCTCTGAAACAAGTTTCAAAATTGAAATACTTGCATTTATTTGCCAGTAAAATGAATAAGCCAAACATGAGTACAGAATGAAACTGTGATATTATAACTTTGCATGACAGAAGGTGAAGAGAAGACGTTTTTGGCCAAAACATGATAGATATCACTGCATAGACATTCGTTTAGAATGACATGTTGGAGATAATAGTGGAGAAAGAGATGGTTCATAAGTGGTTTCTTCTGGTCAGCCATGCTCCTTTAAGAGACTATAGAATAAATGGAGTTCAAATTCAGGAGACCCATGGGTCTTATCACACTTCATTGCATTAGTGATGCTACACTTAAGTCACCTCAACATTCTCCGGTCCATTCTCCCATCGTACCACTAGAGGTCGGTCTTGCTTCTGTCTGTCTTTGGGATGCGTGCTGCCAGGCTGACTCACTGCAAGAGTAAGTAAGGTTTATCTTGGGATCACACACCACACACCACAGCACACAGAACACACAACAAGACAGAGGGCCAGTTCCTGTCACTTTGGTGCCCTGGGGAAGTACCACTTCTTTCCTTTTTGAGCAATTAGAAATTGGCATATTTGTCTGGTCGAGCCCAGCTGATGTAGTACTATATACTATAGTTATTACGGGGCCCATAAATAATAATTGTCAATCTTTAGTCTAATGCTATATTTTGCTTGATGTTCTATTTCTGTGGGACTTGCCCACAAGACATTTGGTGCCCTAGGTGACTATGTATATCGCTGGCAATGACAAGACCCAGCCTTACTCCCTGCTTGTTGGGAGAGCCCAACAGATGAGGAGTGGGGAACAATGTGTGGAGATGGGATCATACTCAGAGGTACTTCACTCACCGTGGAGGTGAATGGAGGTGAGTCCTAGTCAGTTATATCTCCACCCTATTGATGTGGGTGAGAGACCACAGTCTGGGACGCTAGGCCTGCCCCCACAGCCCCCACCCCGATGAATGAATAAATAAATGCCAATTTTGTTATGATGTTGTTGACTCTTGCCAGCAAAGTGTGAACGGCCTGTCGGCAGTCCAGCAGCCCATCTGCACAAAGAAGCTACGATGCATATCTGTTTAAAGACATTAGTCAGGCTTCACTTTTTTAGATGTGCATTCCGAGAATAATTAGTAAAACTGCATTTGAGATGTGTTGCTAGACTAAAAATAACTTGAGACGAAGAAAACAAGCAACAACCACAGTTTTGATTTCATGTGGAATGAAAAATCTCAAATCATCTCATCAACTTTCTTGGCATCTGAACAGTTACACTCTGTGCCTATTTTTGTTTGTGACACACAGAGACACACTGGATTTCTGTGTGCACCTATGCCAGACAGATGCACACCACTTTCGTCTTAATTTGTGGCTACAATTTTTTATTTGACCATACACAGACACAGATGGTGCCCCTGTTGGTTGACCTGGGAACAGCACCTTCTTTAAATACGTCTTTTTTTCACTGCTATTGACATTGTGACACACGTCACTGTAGGTATACACGTAAGTGTAGGTCGTATGCTACTAATGCCTCACTCGTGCAAAGGCAAATCTCCACAGGCGCCCTGGATTGAGCAGACAGTCAGACAGATGCACACATGCACACAACCTACACACTATTATGCATGATAGCACAACCTGCCTCTAATATGGATAATGAAAACAGTCGCAGTGTTTCCGTCACGTGAGGCCTGTCAGCTGATTGCCCCCAGTGTCTCAGGACAGACAGTGTGCCCCTCATCTGCTGCGACTGGTCCCATCCAGGAGGAAATTATTATTATTGCGCAAATGAGTTTATTAGGAAAGGAAAATGATCTGGTCATGTGCACGTGCACTCCTCTCTGACTCTCTGTCTCTGTTTCTGTCTCTCGGTCTCATATATTGTACAACGTATGGCCCTCAGCATTAGTCTAAGAGACAGAGACTTTTTAGAGAACATTTAGCAAACATTCAAATAGTCTCAACCCCCAGCCCCCACCCTCTCTCTCAAACACTCAAATACATTCTTTCTCTCTAGAATTCTGTGAATTTCAATTCCTTACAAAACAACCCTTTAATCAAGTTTACCTGCAAATGCAATTTTTTTTGTAATTCAATCAAGTTTAAAAGTCTAGAGGCAGGGGAGCCTTGATATAAAGAATGCGATGTACCACTGCAATTACCACTGAATCAAGTACTAAAATACTGTGTATCATAAAGATTGTAGAGGCTGATGAAGACACAGAGAAAACAAACTTGGAGCCTGCAGCGGCTCTATGTGTGTGTGTGTGTGTGTGTGTGTGTGTGTGTGTGTGTGTGTGTGTGTGTGTGTGTGTGTGTGTGTGTGTGTGTGTGTGTGTGTGTGTGTGTGTGTGTGTTTCACTCCATCAGTCAACATGGCACTCCAGGTTTATCTCCTTCCTATCTATCTATCAATCTATCCGGCAGCTATCTATCTTTAATTGGAAACGCAACCTTGGGAAATCCAAAGGCATTGGCGTGTGTCACTTGAGCCATTAAAACATTAGCGGTGCTATGCCCCCAGAGACCTCAGTATATTCAGCCTCTTGCTTCTGCCCTGTGGCCTGGGGACTGCTTTTTGCCCAGTGTGTGTGTGCGTGTGTGCATGTGTGCGTGATGTGTGTGTGGCCATGCCCCATGCAGGCATGTGTGTGTGTGTGTGTGTGTGTGTGTGTGTGTGTGTGTGTGTGTGTGTGTGTGTGTGTGTGTGTGTGTGTGTGTGTGTGTGTGTGTGTGTGTGTGTGTGTGTGTGTGTTCGTGCGTGCGAGCGCGCGCGAGAGAGACAGAGAGACCATGCGGGCATGTGTGTGTCTTGAGACCTCCCCATGTGGGCATGTGTGTGTCTTGAGACCTCCCCATGTGTGTGTGTGTGTGTGTGTGTGTGTGTGTGTGTGTGTGTGTGTGTGTGTGTGTGTGTGTGTGTGTGTGTGTGTGTGTGTGTGTGTGTGTGTGTGTGTGTTGTGTGTGTGTGTGTGTGTGTGTGTGTCTGTGTGTGTGTGTGTGTGTGTGTGTGTGTGTGTGTGTGTGTGTGTGTGTGCCCTGCTCCTTGTCCTCACCCTCCACTTAACTGTAAGATGAGCAGGGCAGGGGATAGGGAAGTGGGCAGAAGTCTTGGAGGGTGTGAGATGCTGTCTTGAGTGGCGCATCAACTCTTTCATATGACACTTAACGTGGTACTTAAAGCAACAAAACTAGTAGATTGTGGCTTTGGTCCCTCTGCAGGTTGGAAGTGGAATTGTTGTTGTTTTTGTTGTTGTTGTTGTTGTTGTTGTTGTTGTTGTTGTTGTTGTTGTTTCTACTGCTGCTATCATTCGTAGTGGTCCCATAATGCATCACTGTGATAGTCTTTGAAAAGTTAACTACCATAGTAGGCTACTACACTAATATGACATAACACAGGCCTTTTAGTAACACACTAAGACTTGGCATTGCCATTTTGGTATCTGCAAATTGCCTTATGGGTTAACAGAGTAATAATGTGAGGTGTTTCCAGACCAATTGAGATCTGGCTAATACCTAATACTGACCTTGCTCACTCCGGAAATCAGAGCTTATGAGAACTGACAAGGTTGGTTCCAAATTCCTGCTAAAAAGTGAATTGGCCCAGTCGACTGGGCATGGACTGCTGCGATTCGATTCCCAACCCGAGAATTTCCTGATCCTCCCCCATCTCTCTGTCACACTCATTTCCTGTCCCACTCTTCACTGTCCTGTCTAAATAAAGTTGAAGCCTCCCCCCCAGTATAAAAACCCCTCCGTCCTGAATATTGGAATGAACGTAATTCTACAAGCACTTCGGATTGCAGCATAACTCATGTGGGAATCAGCTACAACTGTTTGAGTCTGGCGTAATAACTTTTTTCCAGAGTCAGACCTCCCTCCTACAAATCTGGTTAGAGAGGTTGTATCCCACTGAGGGTGACAAAATAAATTCTGAAATGTTTTCCTTGCCATTACAGCTTGATGACCCACAGAAATGGATTTGGGAAAAAGCAACTTAGTGCTACTTTAATTCTATTCCTCACTCACATATATGTACAAATAAGCACATAAGCCTACACAAAAACACCACCCCTACACACACCCCTTGCGTCATGCATGTCCAGTTGACTGTAATGTTGTTTCTCAAACGTGTTGCTCTGAAACTGTGGGAATTTGAGAGTCCTCACATGCTCCCACCAGTAGTGTATAGCTTCAGAGACACCTGCAAATTGGGACTACTGACATGCCCAGTATAGGACAGTAATGAGAGTGACATACAATCTGCTCCACTTCATTAGATGGTGAGTCCTCCACCACCCATACCGTATATGGAGGAGGACTGGTATCATGTGTGTAACCAGGTTTACAAAGAGGGACACATGAGACCATTTCTCTCGAGGACCCGTAAACGTGTGGCCACGGTGCAAACAACTGTTCCATTAACAGCAACTGCGGTGAGCAGGGCCACTAATAGCATTGGCTGGGCCCAGGACCAAGTCATTTGAAAGGGCCCTCTTCTCAATACATTCAATGTAATGTGGACCCAATTGTGGGCCCCTCTGTCCCTGGGCCCGGGGCAACTGACCCCTTTGTCCCCCCTTGTCGGCTTCCCTGGCTATAAGTACCCAATGCTAACCCATGCAAGATGAATGATGGTCCAAAGTAGCACTCCGTGCAAAGAAAAGTCTAAACTTAACTGTCAATTTTGGCATGTGTCACGGCAATAAGAACCATTAACCTATTACCTACAACTAACAAAGTGCTCATTTGGGAAAGGCCACTGGAGTCTTAAAGCATGTTTCTTGTGTAACTTTTGACAAGGTCTGATTATGTAACCAGGAACCCAGTTACTAGCGACTGCATTAGTTTGTACCAAGAAGAAAAAATGTCGCCTCTAATTCGAATAGTCTGTATATAATTCCCTTTCATTGAGCAGGACACTTTGTACTCACTTAGAGGCTGTTGACACGTAGTATGTACTGGCTCTTTTCCACTACTGTTTTTCTGGTAGGCCTACAGCTCGACATGGCCGCCAGTTTTTGCTTTTCGGTTGGGCATGACCTTTTGGAAATCATAGCGGTCCCATTGAACAAATCTTAGTCAACATAATGTCCGGCAGAAATTGGGGCAGCAATGCGACATGGCATAATGTGCTGGTGCCGTTCCAGCACAGAATACTGGCAATGCACCAGGGGTGAACTTCCATGAGGAATGGGTTGGTCATAGGCACTCCCTAATCATCAGATCCAGCAGACAAAACCCTAAATAAAACCATTTGGAATAATTAATATATTATCCATCACTTTTTGTAATGTATTTTTTTTCCTGATTCTGACTCCTCCGTTGTTTAACTCAAAGTGATGGTGTCTGAGTATTTTCACAAGTTTACTAACTAGTTGAAGGAGAGGCTTGTGCACATCCCAGGGAAAGGTGCAGGACGAAGGTCAACTGTAGATTTCAGAGTGAGGCGTCCGCACACTTAGAATCCTTTTTGTTTGTTTTATTTTTTCATGGCAGGATAACGTTTCGACCTCAAAATCTGAAGAAGACTGTTGAGGTCGAAACATTATCCTGCCAAGGAAAAATAAAATAAACAAAAAGGATTCTAAGTGTGCGGACTCCTCACTCTGAAAACTAAAGTTTACTAACTACTTGCATATGTACTACATGTTCTCATGGTCTAATGAAAGGCTATAGGCCTACGCTACACTACCAGGAGAGTCCAGGATTAATGTGGTCGGTTGGTCAGGGCAGTGATAGCAGATGGAAAAAAGCTTTTTCTGAAGAGTGCTCTGCTGGTCTTAATACGAAATGTTATGCAACACCACCAGAGATCTGAGAATAGGCTATAACCTAAGTAAGCAGCATTGAAGCAGTTAACTCAATGCAACAATTAACTCAATAAGCTCAGGGGGAACTACACTAGTACATGGAACTATGGTACAGGGAACTGGGCTGAGGTGGAATTTTGTCACATGTACCAGGAGAAAAAGAAAGATTTAAAGGAAGAGAGTTTGGAACGACGAAAATGGGTTTTGTGGACACTCTGATAGTGGTAACCAGAAAGTCCCCTGCATGTGCCGTGGAGGGGATGGCAGTGAGAACTGACACTCAGGACAGCGCTTCTCAGTATTCCTGTGTGGAAGACACAAACAAGCAAATGAAAAACACCTGGCATGCCACAAAGCATTCCTAAAAACACCACACGTTTTCTGTCATTCTCGAAGAGTTTTACATATTCCCATGTGCGTGGGGGAAAAAAATCTTTCAGTCTATTTACGTGTTTTCAGTTTGCTGAAGTACATATTTTTAACTTTTTTAACTTTGTTCAAGTTTCTTTAGCATAAAACGTTTATGACATTGACAATGTTTGTGGCTCATCCATGACTGTGTCATGACACTCTGTTGACACTATTGTGACACTGTTATGTCATGTCACACTGTCATGCCAATGTTGAATGCGCATAGACACGCGCACGCACATGCACACAGGTACACGCACGCACACACAGCTTTTAGTTTTGCACTCCTTTGGTAATTAACTCATTATTAGTTGGACAATTGTGATGAAAAACTTCCTGTTTGTCTTTCACTGACTTATCTGAGGAAACCTCAATATGAGATAATGGATATATCTGACATCTTAAGAAAGCAGAACAAAACCCTTCAAGAGCCATGTGACGTCACAGAACAGAATGTCAAAAAGCATGACTAAAATGTCTAAATGGTGAACACACAGTCAGTCATAATCATAAATACCTCAGGTAATGGCTCAGTGCAGATTAGTTTTTCTCAACGGGGCTCTACAGCCCCTCAGTTTGTGTTGAGGAGCTCTTGGGGGGGGGGGGGGGGGGGGCAGACCTTAGTTGCCATTGGGGGATATGAGTGTATTTTATTTTAATTTTTAATACTAAGGGGGGCATTGGGCGTTGGCAGGCTTATGATGATGTCAAGTGGGTGTTTGGAGGGTTATGATGAGGTCCAAGGGGCATTTATTAAAAAAAGGTTGAGAATCACTGGCGTAGAGGCACAGCTACTAGTGTGCTCCAGGGCTTGACATTAACTTTTTCACCCACCGGCCTCTGTGGCCAGTGGTTTTCCAGAGTCACTAGCCATTCAGGTATTCCACTAGTCACCGATTTTATTTATTTTATTTTTTTCTTTATCATGATAGCATATGTCTAACCTCAGAAGATGAGTGTATAGCTCTCTACATGGAAGTAGGCTATATCAAGCAATTTTTCTTGAACTTAAATGCAAACAATTGACACAGAAGGGGCAAACAATAGAATATAGGCTATGATGCGTAAGTCATACCAAGGAATAAGCTGGAAGCCAAATTGGCTAGTGACACTGAAAGTATTACTAGCCACAGCCAAGTTTTACCCGCATTTGGCCGGTTTTCTGGTGCCAGTGTCAAGCCCTGGTGTGCTCTAAAAATGATGCTACATGTGAAGGAGACTTCAATTAGACACACTTACTACATGCGTAATTATAATTAGTAACAAGTGACCAGGGGCACGACCAGAACAACTGTTTACTGTTTGAACAAAAACAAGCAGCCTTAACTCATTTTAGCATCTGCAAAAAGGCACCTGCAAACGCCTGCTGAATACCTAAGGCCTTTTTGGAAAAAGGTGCCCTCTGTCTATTAAAACCCAAATATCTCAGCCTCCGAAGCACACAAAAACATGACATGAGTTGCATTTAAAAGCTAGGACCCTCATCTTGCATTATAATGTGTTCATTCAGCTCTGACATACTCACCTTTTAAATGAAAAACTCAGATCTCAAGAGCCTGAATGCAGCGTACATGTAGGCCTATGTCGCTCCTGTCGCAGATTCGTATGGCTAAAATGCATTAAACAACAGGTAGACATGCCGCTCAGACATATCGCTATTTAGACATACCGCTATTCAGACATACCGCTATTCAGACACCAGATATGCCTTAGGGTTAGGGTTAAGGTTAGAGTCAGGGTTAGGGTTAGGGTTAGGGTTAGGGTTAGGGTTGGGGTTAGGGTAACTGCATGCACTCTCCGACCCTGGTACTATCCCACCTCGACTACTGCTCAGTGCTCTGGTCAGGCACAACAAAGACAAAAATTCAGAAGCTTCAAAGGTGGCAAAACAGAGCAGCCAGGCTTGCTCTTAAATGCACACAGAGAGCTAAGAGATGTCCTACATAACCAACTCTCCTGGCTTAAAGTTGACAAAAGGTTGGAAGTATCCCTTCTGTCCTTTATTAAACATATTAAATACAGTCAGCAAACCTGACAGTTTGTTTGAACGTCTTACTCTGATCTCCACTCTGCACACATAACCCACAAGACATGCCACTAATGGTAACTACACAATACCAACTATAAAAACAAACTGAAAGCAACACACTGTTTTATGTAGAGCTACAGTATGGTGGAATGGAACTCCCTCCCAGACCATATTTTAAAAAGGCAAATAAAGCAGCATTTTTTGGTCAACTGTACATAATCCTTTAAGATGTAATCTTGGTCAGATTTCAAGTTTTGTTGTCTACTTTGTGTTGTGTTAGTGATTTGTCATTTACTAATGAACTGTTTTTTTGGGGGTTTTTTGTTGTTTTTTTGTTGTTGTTTAGTTAGTTATTAATTGTTTTCTGTCTTTCTTTTATATTTTGTCTGTTTCAGTGTATGATCAAGAAAAGAATCTTTCTTTCTTCTTTTATATATACAGTACATAGTCCTGTTTTTGTCTGTTTTAGTGTGTGTTTCCCCAAGAAAAGAAGTATATCTTTTCTTCGTTTTATATGTTGTTTTGTATGTTGACGTCTTGTTTGTGATATATTCTGTGTGGATCCCAGGAAGAGTAGCTGATATGTCTATCAGCTAATGGGGATCCGAATGAAATATCAAAATATCACATATCTCCCTAAACTGAAAAAAATCTGAGCAGCACAAACCACAACAATGGCAGATTTCGGTGGGAAACGTGCCCGTATTCAGACAATAGACATCATTGTCTGAATAGCGGCATGTCTGAATAGCGGCATGTCTGAATAGCACAATGTAACTGCTCAGACGTCAATCAAAATGTTTCTGCCATAAAAAGTCTCCATGCATCCTTCAGAGAGATTGAAGCCAATGGATGGGTGTGCAGGACTGCTGTTGTCCTATTGTCCCAGTTTTGTGGATTGTACACTGACAGAGACAAAATATGCCGAATGCTTCCTCCTCATACTGCTTGCTAGCTGGGGCAAGGGTCAGGGTAGTATGTGGCTAAGCTAAGTCTGGGATGCTAAGTGCTCCAGATCCCTCAGGAATGCATGGAGACAGATTGGGGTGGCGGGGCAGTGGTCCCCTGCACACTGCCCTCCATATTTCCCATATTATTCTGTTAATGTTTACAAGTTGGTTCTGTGCCATATACACTGTAAATTGTGTATTTATGCTATTGTATGTCACATATAATTAATCAATGTATTCTCATTAATTCGCTTTCTGTCATCACTGCACGTTGTCTCAATCGCTAGCCTTCTCCCTGCTGTCTTTTCAGTTCATTTGTGAGTTTCACAGACATTGCTGGGTGGTGACACTCCAGATTGCAGAAACTATTTTGTCTGTGGTTGGTAAGCTGGTAAGACCCATACCATACTGAGTGATCATCTCTCTGTCCCCAGCCACCCTGTGATGCTCGCTCCATCTGTCATCATACACCATATGGAAAATATAGAACCTTCCAGGACGCTCTGGGCACAAGGCATGCCACGCCCCATCCCCAGGGGAGTACCTGGTGCTTCAAGCTGTGACGGCCAAAAATAAAACCTGTGTGTAGCGCGACGCCACAGCCGCAGACGCATTGGCACAAAATATCCTCTGGGCTTTGAGCCGCCAAGAGAAACTATGTTGTCGTGAATGACTGAGGATTCCGTCCTGCTTAACGCTATGCTGATAGATAGTCTGGAATCTAGGGCACATTGCTACTGGAATGAAGAAGGAAAAAAGGCACATTTGCCAACAGGCCTGCAGCTTCGATATATAACGTAGGCCTATGTCAGATGAACTGATGCACTTTGCTTTTCCAAAATGGATTATGGTCTCAGACTGTTGTTCATTAAAGATTTGTTGGGTCAGGGCCTCACTAGAGAATGGAATTGGATTATTTTTAATCAGCTTAAATGAGCACAATTATGAACTGGCGGTGAATCTTGCTTTAACAGATGCTTATTGTAGCAGTAGTACTGTTAACCCGGCTACTGTGACTGTGTCTGCTCCTCCTGTGTGTTTTTAAATGAAGTGGCAATTTGGTGACTCTCCCTTAGTTCTGTCTCAACTAGGTTGTGATTGGGCAATTAGGAGCCACACCTGTATAAAACCAGGCGAGCACATGCTCCTGGGTTGGTGGAGAGGAACATACAAAGCCGCGGCTCTGGCCGCTTCAATCCTCCTTGCTGTGTCCCGGAGGGCACTCCTCCGTGGCTCTGCTCCCAAGTCCTCCATTGTGCCTCAGACTGGGGTATTTCTTTGGCCACTGCTACTGCTTTGGCTGTTTGCTAACTGCCTAGCAGTTGAGCTCCATAAGTCCCTCTGATGCGCTCGCTACTTGTCTTAGCATGTATCGCAAGACTGTTTGCCATGTGAAGTCGTTCTGTTGGCGGCGAGTGCCTCTCCTTCACGACTATGGTTGCCAGCGACATGGGCCCATGTGACCTCCAATGCTGAAACCAGAGGTTGCCGTTTTGTCCTTCACATGGTTCCCTTCTGCTGTTCGTGGTGACTGCTTGAATCCGGTGTGCTTGTATGTTTGGAAGCCGGGTGCATGACACTTGGCTGCAGCTTGCTGCGCTTCACCTGTCCAGTGACTGCAGTGCTTAGGCTTGGTGACTGAAAACTCACCCAGCTAATTTGGGCCTTCTTCAACCAACCTGGTGCGCTGTACTACTACATTTTGATTTTGTGTTTTCATTTTGGGTTGCTGTGATTTTCATTTTGTTTGCGGTGATTTCATTTTGGTTTGCTGTGCCTTTTTGTTAAGTTTATTGTTTTTCATCAGCGTATCTGTGTTTGGTTTAAAGAAACCTCTACCAGGGTGCAGTACCACCAGTGAAGTGTGTGTGTGTGTGTGTGTGTGTGTGTGTGTGTGTGTGTGTGTGTGTGTGTGCGCATGTGTCTGTGCTTTTTAAGAGTTATGTTTGAGAAAAACAGAGGAAAATAAAAAGACTAATGTTGGTTATTGCTGAACCCATGTCTCTGTCGTTCCATACCCTCCAACCTGTGTGTATCTTGATCAAAGTTGAGTTAATCTAATTGATCGCTTAAACTAGTGTCCACCTCTCGGCACTGTCACATTTGGCGCTGCGAGCAGGGTTGCAGTCTCGGAGTTCCCATGGTCTCTTGGTTATCTGAGTAAGTAAATCTATTGATACTGCCAATGGGCAGGAGTAAGAATGGCATCCTGTGAAAATGTTACCCCACGGTTGGGGTGGATTGCTACTAATGGCTGGTCCTTCAAGGACAGTTTCATATTTTTGAGGATCACTGGGTTCCCCCCTGTATCAGGGGCTGAGCCCACTGACCCTGTCCCTTTTACCCATCTCCCCTCCATGGTTGGTAGTAGTAGTTCCCTGAGCTTCTCTGCCTGTCATTACTCAGAACCTTAGGTGTTGAATTAATTTGGGTCCACTGGGTTTCCCCCTGTATCAGGGGCTGAGCCCACTGACCCTGTCCCCTTTCCCCTAGACTGCCTCCCGTGGTTGGTGGCGGTTCTGGAGCATCACAGCTTCCCTGCCGCCACTACCTGTCAGAACCTTAAATGGTTCTGAATTGTTTTTGAGTTCACTGGGTACCCCCCTGTATAAGGGGATGGGCCCACTGACTCTGTTCCCTGTCCCCATACCCCCTGCAGTGTTTGTAGTGATGCATGTTCCCAGAGCCTTGTGGATTCTCAGTCCAGCTTGGTCGGTCTGCACCTTTTAAAGGTGCTCTAGTGTTTTTGGTTCGTCGGGACGACGACACAAAATGAGGGGGCAGATTGTAGCAGTAGTACTGTTAACCCGGCTACTGTGACTGTGTCTGCTCCTCCTGTGTGTTTTTAAATGAAGTGGCAATTTGGTGACTCTCCCTTAGTTCTGTCTCAACTAGGTTGTGATTGGGCAATTAGGAGCCACACCTGTATAAAACCAGGCGAGCACATGCTCCTGGGTTGGTGGAGAGGAACATACAAAGCCGCGGCTCTGGCCGCTTCAATCCTCCTTGCTGTGTCCCGGAGGGCACTCCTCCGTGGCTCTGCTCCCAAGTCCTCCATTGTGCCTCAGACTGGGGTATTTCTTTGGCCACTGCTACTGCTTTGGCTGTTTGCTAACTGCCTAGCAGTTGAGCTCCATAAGTCCCTCTGATGCGCTCGCTACTTGTCTTAGCATGTATCGCAAGACTGTTTGCCATGTGAAGTCGTTCTGTTGGCGGCGAGTGCCTCTCCTTCACGACTATGGTTGCCAGCGACATGGGCCCATGTGACCTCCAATGCTGAAACCAGAGGTTGCCGTTTTGTCCTTCACATGGTTCCCTTCTGCTGTTCGTGGTGACTGCTTGAATCCGGTGTGCTTGTATGTTTGGAAGCCGGGTGCATGACACTTGGCTGCAGCTTGCTGCGCTTCACCTGTCCAGTGACTGCAGTGCTTAGGCTTGGTGACTGAAAACTCACCCAGCTAATTTGGGCCTTCTTCAACCAACCTGGTGCGCTGTACTACTACATTTTGATTTTGTGTTTTCATTTTGGGTTGCTGTGATTTTCATTTTGTTTGCGGTGATTTCATTTTGGTTTGCTGTGCCTTTTTGTTAAGTTTATTGTTTTTCATCAGCGTATCTGTGTTTGGTTTAAAGAAACCTCTACCAGGGTGCAGTACCACCAGTGAAGTGTGTGTGTGTGTGTGTGTGTGTGTGTGTGTGTGTGTGTGTGTGTGTGTGTGTGTGTGTGTGTGTGCGCATGTGTCTGTGCTTTTTAAGAGTTATGTTTGAGAAAAACAGAGGAAAATAAAAAGACTAATGTTGGTTATTGCTGAACCCATGTCTCTGTCGTTCCATACCCTCCAACCTGTGTGTATCTTGATCAAAGTTGAGTTAATCTAATTGATCGCTTAAACTAGTGTCCACCTCTCGGCACTGTCACATTATGTATACGGGTTAGCTTTTGGTCTGAATGCTCTGGCTGTTCATTCCATCAAATGATAAAGTTATTGCCCAGCAATAGGTTTGATATCAGATAGTATGTGTATCTTTCATGGGCACAATCATATGGCAGTCCATGATCTTAAAGATTTTCTTCATGCAAGCATTTGTTTTCCTCTGTAGGAAAACCCCAGGAATGAACTTTGCTTTTTTTACAATAGGTCATAAAGCAAATTTCCCTCATTTGCAAGAGGTCAAAAGCAAGTCTGGACTGGTAATCTGGCATAAAGGACATTTCTCGGTCAATGCTGTTGGGATTCTTGTGTCACGGGGGTGATTATGTACAGTGGAGGAGGGAATGATAAGGGTGGCTGCGTGTGGGGAAAACCTTTATTTTTATTTATATGTTTATTGAAGGTATCAGTCAAATACAGGGGAAACATTTTGCATGACATGCCAGCCAAGTTGACGGACACCTTACCCAACTTAGGAGAGACTGGCTGTAGTTAATGGGGACAATTGTCTACAGGTCTTGAGTGGGAAGAATGGGGAATGTGATTGGGCTACACAAAGGGAAAGGGAGAAATGCCATCACGTAGTGAGAGAAGACAATAGCCTTATTCGATTTGCTGGATCGTCTGCTTGCGCATGTAGACAGCAATGCATTTTGGATGAAAATGTTGCATGATGGTTAGAAATCTTGTCCGACTTAAGCCGGGCATACACTCTGCCATATTTTCAGTCGTGGGTATTAAGCTCCTGCTCACACTGCACGAGGGAATTTCGCGATTTAAAAGTTCATATCTCACGACTCACGTCCTCACACTATACGAGCAGACGGTCGGATGCGAGCAGAATGGTCAGACTGTGCGACACGACACGCAAGTTTCCTGGGGCTGCAGAGGAGGGAACATGCGCACCTGAGGTGGAGATGAGGACGCGATCAAGAGCGAATCACACGGCCCTATTAACGTCAAATCGGTCATAGCACTGCTTTAAATGTGATTTAGTCACGAGGCACAACCTGGGGGCGTATTACAGAAACTCCCTATCTTGAAAATCTTATCTTATCTGTCTAGTTACCGCGGCAACGGAACTTTAGGACCGAATTTAGGAAAAGCGTATTACAGAACAGCGTTTCCTAAGTTGTTTTGCGCATCCTATCTTAAGTTAAGAAAGGGGTATTACAGAAGCATCCTAACTTCGAAAAATCCTAAATAATTGGTCCTAACTTTAGGACAGCCACCCAGCTGTCCTAATTCCAGTTATCCATTGATTTGTTAGCCAAAATTTAGCTGGTGTTCATCACCATTTACCCACGCTCAGCTTGCTGTTTCAGCCAGAGCTAACAGTGAAGTCAATCCGGGAAAACAACGCAATTGTGAACGGATGAAATGTTAATTAAATTGGGCTATATTGACTGACCCAAACGATGTGTGAAGTGAAGAGTTGATGATAAATATACCCGACTTCGATGTGAAGTCCGATATCAACTTCCTTAATTGACAGCCGACCATGGGTCAAGCCAAGTCGGCTAATTGTCATTTATTTATAGGCTATACATGCGCTGGTCATATAAAGACATTTCATGAAATTCTTAACTGTTTTGCGTGCATTCGCTTGGAAAAACAAAGCATTGGGATGAAAATATGGAAAATGGGAAGCACTTTATTGGGACTGAAACCACAATGCATTTGGTCAACTTGAGGTTGCAGGCAGCGAGAGTGACCTAATTTCGTCCTCACAGATGTTGCTGTATTATAAATCCGTTCGGTGGAACGTCACCAATAAGTGCGTTATTTAAAAGTAATGAGCTTAAAAAGTTTAGCGAAATATTTACGTCCTCTTCCTCTCTGATTTAGTATCACGCAGACCGCGAGATGCAGCAGCAGTCAAATCTGTGTATTCTAGCTTGCGTCGCACTACTGTTGCTAGGTAGCGGTGCATTTGTTGTCAGGTAACAGACATAAAAAGTAGATCGTAGATGTTTAGATCGCTACTTTAGGATTCCTAACTCAAGATAAGATAGGATTTCCAAAGATAAGATAAGAATCCTAAATGAAGTTAGGATTTGTTTCTGTAATACCAAACTGGAAAAAATCTTATCTCAAGTCAAATGTTAAGATAGGACGACTGAAGATAGGAAGTTTTCTGTAATACGCCCCCAGGATTTCAAACAGTTTTGATTTTCTTGCGACCCTGCGATTGCATGATCGTGAGGCGAAATCGCTTGTCGTTACCCCATCTACACTGCACGATACACCTGCGATTGAGCAAGAAATCGGCCCGACTCCCAAAGAGTCATGCGAGTGCCAAATCGGGGCAAAATCGGGGCAAAAGTCGCACAGTGTAAGCCCAGCTTTGCCAAATTTCAGTCATTTCAGTTGCGACGGCGACGTGACGTCACATGGTGTCAAACTATCGCGGGATCAATGTGACTGCAGATAGACCTTATTCTATAGTTGCTTATTCCCATTAGGCTCCTACGACTTAGATTTTTGTCGATCGATGGAGAAAAAACACGTGAGCGAGAACTTGTTGTCACGATGTGGGTGTTATTAAAACAGCGCATTTAAAGTCGGCCACAAATATGAACGAGACGATGAGCTCGCACCGGTTTGCTCTACTAACACACCACGTGTGAGGAGTGGGGGGGACAGGCAGTGAGGAGGAGCTGAAGTGGGGACCTGCGCAAACTTGTGTAGAGGTGTGAGACAAGACTCATATACACACGTGAGCGAGTTGTTGACCAACCAGTTCATGGGCGCGTGACCTCGGAGGCGGTCTGCAGACGAGCGTTGAAGGGGATAAGCAACTACAGAGGTTGCAAGATCTGACTGCAGTCGCATTCATCCCGCGATAGTTTGACACCATGTGACATGTCACCCATACCTGTCAACTTTGAGCTCCCAAAATCCGGGAAAATTCCCATATTTTAAGCCAAAATCCAGGAAATTTTCTTAAGGCCAAATTCTAACAGTCAACGCAAGGGATGACAGAGACAGGTCGGACGGTGCATTTTACTATGCTTTTCACAACAGCGCGTGCAAAGACAGTAGGCCGGACGGTGCGTTTTACTGTGCTTTTCACAACAGCGCGCGCAAAGACAGTAGGCCTACTACCGTCTAAAATCCCTCAGCACATTTTACAGCGTGGAGAAACAGTGCAATGAGCGCAATGAGTTTCTTCTTGTTGTTTTGTCGGACAAGTTGTCTGTTCGTGCTGGTACAGGTTGTGATTAGGTTAATAGCATGGTTCGCTGTTCCGAGGCTGTTGTATGAGTTGCATGAACTGACGGTTTCTGAGGAAAAGAGTGGGAGCACAAGCGCTACGTAGCTCTGGGGTGACAGCTCGTATTTTCAAGGAACTTCAATTCTTGGTGTCATGTCTGGCATACAATCTTCTGGCAGATAGCTTGATAGAGCTAGAAAGTGACGTCACTTCCCCCGATTTCATGGGACCTCAACGGCGTTTTTAGCCGAAAATCGTAGCATGTAATCCAATGGCGGTATTAAAATGGCATTTCGATCCCCTTCGAGTTGTGCCACGAGCTCCATATATGTTGTTTCTGATATTTTTGCCTAATTTTTCGTATGAACCCCTAAACTTTTTAGAAAGCTGTGTTTCTTCACATTTTTCATGCCGACGGCCTCGGAACAAAACATTGATACTTCTGCTTGAATAATCTTTATCTATCCTCTTAAACAGCATTATTGGAGCCCAGCGCATATCATGACTGAGATCAGAAGATATTCACTCGCTACCATGTTGTTAGATGGTCAACTGAGGTCCCGTGAAACGCGGAACTAAGGGGCGGGACTTTCGAGCTCTATAAGCACGACCGTCTGTATCTCTCTTCAAGAGGGGGTGTGGCTCGTCGGTCCAGTACTGGACCGACAGTGTTTTTTGATAATGTGAAAAATCTGGGATATTTCCGGGAAAATGTTCAAATCGGGAAGAAATCGTGAAATGAGTCAAAATTAGGGATTTTCCCCGGAAATTAGGGATGGTTGACAGGTATGATGTCACCTCGTCGACGCAACATCACCGAAATTTTGAAGTTTGACAGGAAATCTAACCGTCATGCAGCATTTTCATCCAGGGTGCATTGCTGTCTAAATGCGCATGCATGTGTTGACGAGAAGTCGATCGCGCCTACTTTGTCAACATCAATCAACACCGCAGCAAATCAAATGGCGACCATCACGCAGCGAGGGAGAGGGGGCTCTTGCAAGTATGTTCAAGGGTGTGCAGGGCGGGGGGCAGGTCTGGATGACATCTCCCTCCTCCCCCCTGAGCACATCTCTCTCCTCCCCCCTGAGCACATCGAGTTCCCTTGTCATCAGCGCTAAGCTTCTACACGGGAAGAAAAATAGCTCTGGAAGTCATTGCACTGCGCACTTAGAGGAAAGACGCGCGCATGCTTCTAGAGCAGGGGTCCCCAAACTTTTTTCTCTGGGGGCCACATTATCGTTCCTGTCTGTGATCAGGGGCCGGGATCAATGTGGGCTGTATGCTAGGCCACTGCCTGTTATAGCCATCATTTTTAGCACAAAATAGTTCATTACAAGCTATTTTGCAAAATAAGCGAGTACTTCACATGTAAAAATAGCAAGGAAAGGTTAGATTTTTTATCTATCTAAATATTTTATCATTATTTTTTTTCTGTGAGGATTGCTTCTTTGGGCCAGTGTAAATGGTGAGGTGCAGAGAGGTGGAGGGCCGGTCAAAGGGGCATGGCGGGCCGCATCCGGCCCCTGGGCCTTAGTTTGGGGACCCCTGTTCTAGAGCGAGACCGATTCTTGCTGCGCTCCTGACCGGTGTGTGTGTGTGTGTGTGAATGTGTGTGCGTGGTTAGGTCCTGTAGGCCTACGTTGTAGTCAGTATAACGCACATTGCTCTCGTATTCGGGCCATGTCCATAGGCCTACCTGTGTCACTCTATTGGCTTTTGTTTGCTGTGCCAAGTGTATACTAATCATGTGTGTTCTTAAATTGCATGCCGATTTTATCTAACCCAATTTGCTGTGCTAAGTGTGCTGTTTCCTACTTGACGCTTTTGGGGTTTGGGGGATCATTGGGTTTTATCGGCTGATTCGGACCTTTGTGCAGTCCACCTAACTGACTGAAGTAGCCCACAGTACTGGGCATTGTATTTTTTGTGGTCTATTTATAAAATACTTGTATGAATAAAAAATAATGTGAACCTTTATCCGAACCCAGACTCTGGTGTCCTTCACGAACCTCTGTGCCTTGTTGTTACTGGTTTGAATCAAAATATATTCTGGGGTGGAAGTCGCCCAGTGGCGTAGTCGTGCAATCATCTGTTTGAAATTGGTAATTATTATTTTAATTAATTACCGTAAAAGTTCCACTCTGCTACTTTTATGATAAAACCGGCATGTAATTTAAGAACTCAAATGATTAGTATACACTTGGCACAGCAAACAAAAGCCAATAGGGCTAGAGTAACACAGGCATGGACATGGCCGGAATATGAGAGCAATGTGCGTTAAACTGACAAACAGTTCTGTACACTTCAAGAAAAATAACAAAAAGGAACGGGAAGGAGACGATGCCCACAGGCGTGCGTGCCCTCCTATCGAGGGCACAGGTGATCTCCACGTACACGTTACAACGTACAGGACCTAACCACACACACACACACACACACACACACACACACACACACACACACACAGGCACAGGTACAGACATTCACACCGGTCAGGAGCGCAGCAAGAATCGGTCTCGCTCTAGAGCAGGGGTCCCCAAACTAAGGCCCGGGGGCCGGATGCGGCCCGCCATGCCCCTTTGACCGGCCCTCCACCTCTCTGCACCTCACCAGTTACACTGGCCGAAAGAAGCAATCCTCACAGAAAAAAAATAATGATAAAATATTCTATCTATTGTATCACTCATAAACTGTCAATCACCATATTTTTCTAACCTTTCCTTGCTATTTTTACATGTGAAGTACTCACTTCTTTTGCAAATCGCTTGTAATGATGAACTATTTTGTGCTAGAAATTATGGCTATAACAGGCAGTTGCCTAGCATACAGCCCACATTGATCCCGGCCCCTGATCACAGTCAGGAACGATAATGTGGCCCCCAGAGAAAAAAGTTTGGAGACCCCTGCTCTAGAGGCATGCACGCTCAGCGCGCGTCAGCTGAGGATTCCAAGTAGATGGTGTGGGACTGTACAGACTACCATAATAGGAAAAATAGGAGGGGCGAGATGCAAAATGGGAGGGGCGGGTACTCAGACATCCAGACCTGCCCACTTCTGCAAACTGCAGTTGGATGCTACTCGGCTCTTGAGAGGCAGTGGCCAGGCTTGGCCAAGCCGGAGGTAGAAGCATGATGATAGACCCTACGGATCAAGTAGACAGCCACTCCACAGGGGGAGCAGACATTATTGTGCCCGGACGAGGTCCACGACTGGAGTGCCAGTAGTTCTGCAAAGTTGGAAGCTAAGAGGAGCTTGGACTAGCACCCCTCATGAAGATAAGTGTTTATCTCCATCACCTGTTACTCGTGCCCCCTCCTTTCAGATACCGTAGGCCTGCCCCTCATGCCCTCTCTTGCTCCCTCTTTCTTTTTTTCTCTCTCATTTTACCCCACACACTCTCACACACTGCTCTCTCTCTCTCTCTCTCTCTCTCTCTCTCTCTCTCTCTCTCTCTCTCTCTCTCTCTCTCTCTCTCTCCCGACCTAAGAGGCGCATGGCTGTGATGACATAACATTTCCACGTTTCCTACTCTGGTCATTCGCTTCGCCCACCCTCAGCTCATGTGTTACTCCTTGTTAGCAGTGTGCTCCTCGTTTTTGTATATTCGACCCTGCTTGCTTGCAGTGCACTGTGAGTGTGTAGTAGAGTAGTGCACTCGTTCTTAAAACCTAACCAGGGAACTAGCCCCAGTTTGGCAACCTATTTTCCAGCAGTCACTAGACACCCACCACATACCTCTAGCATGGAAAACATCATATTCAGCTCATCCCCAAAAAAGAAATGCCCCAAGGAGCATAATGATTATAGGCCAATAGCCCTTACATCATTGATCATGAAATCACTTGAGAAAATCATAGTCAAACATAGACAAATGGGCGGGTTGATGATGCCGTGTTTACACTGGTGCACATTATATCGAAACACCTGGATAAACCCAGCACCTATGCCAGGGCCCTCTTCCTTGATTTCTCTTCTGCGTTTAACATCATTCAGCCTGACCTACTCTTGGGTTGGTACTCCAAGACTTTTAATCACTCAGACTGGGCGGTTGGCCACCCAAATAGAAGAAAATATCGTCTTGAACCTCATTTCTGTGTCCTGACATATTTGGTGGTGCACAGCATGTTCCATGGGGTAGTTGGTAGGGTGCTGCCAGACAACGCTCACCCCAACTGTGTTACACTTGTATTTTCTTAGAGACGAGTCCACAATTTAGAGAGGGCTACACAAAAATAGCCTTTTTGGTCCCATTCCAGCTCTGGTCAAAAGGCGTGAATGATTATGTAAAATTGGAATTTTCCAGTGTTTCCAGTGTGTCTGATGTATTGCTGATAGTGGTAATTGTTTGAATGCTGTCCATCAATGTAAACATCTTGGATGCTGACCACGTGGCAAAAGACCTTTTCTGAAGGTATAGCATTTTCATTGATATAGCTGTATCGTTGTCAACAATCTGACTTTCATTGTTTTCTAATTTAATATTATGTCTATGTTAAGAGGCTCATTTTCAAAAGGCTTGGTGCATGCAGTTACTCATTACACACATTATTGGACTCACATTTACATAAATTGAATTTACACTGAAACTGCAGCAACACCTTGGCCTATTCATTGTGTGTGAAATCGTACAGTGTGTCAAATGTGGGTGTAATGCATTGAGGGAATCTATGCATGAACACAAATTCAATTGACACCCATACCCTAGACATTAGCATAGATTTTTAACCATACAACCACAAAGTCTCTATGTGCGCCACTTCAACCTCGTTCGGCTGACTCAGCCCAAAGTCAGGCTTGTGTCTTATTCAAAAACACCCACTCCTGTCCTTGGGTTACTTCTCTTTTTAAAGAAAGGGGAAAATGTGGCAGCGGCACATTCCAGCACAGGCGCAGAGGCAGTAGGAGGCAGGACTCTGTTGTACTGGATGCGCACCTGTAGTGATGCCATGAGGTCTCGCCCAAGCAGTGGAGTTCCGTTGGTCACAATGTAGAATGTGCATGCAACTGAGTGGCCATGTAGAGACACATTCGCGGACATGCAGCCACGGACAGGAATGTGTGTTTTTGAATAAGACACAAGCTTTGGGCTTGGGACTTTGGGCTGACTCTGGGATAACAGCCTGGTAATGAAAACTAACCAATTGAGATTAAGAACCATCACATGAATGTAAACATAAGTGGGGCAGTGTGCTTATTATTTCTCAGGTCCTACATGTATGCTCTTCGGGTCAGGGAACTTAATCCTACCCTAACCCTAACCATAGCCCTAGATTTAAAAAAATGATTGGGAGGCACAGGACCCAAGGAAAAGGCCCCAAATTTGGGTCACTAAAGGCTCTTTCACACAGCCCGTTTTCTACCTGGTACAGCTCGACACAGCACGACTTGGCCGCCATTTGTTGCTTTTCAATTGGGCACAACACAGCTCGACTCATCTCGAAAACCAGCCGATCAGCTGAAGTGAGCTGAGTGGGTCTTTTGCTGCCTACTACCCAGAATCCGTGTCAGCTAGTCCTCACTGGTGAATCAAAACATGGCGGCCACCTGATCAACTCCCTTGATCTGCTCTTTAGTTTGACACTGTATTACTTTGATAGGCAGAAATCAACACTGTAGTATCCAAATATCATGTCGCTGAAACTATTTACGGTAATAGCCTACTTCCATAGGTGAGAACTAGCCTACGTAAAGTAATGCTACGTGACTACGTGCCAAAAACGTAACTCCAACCATACTCCTGGTAACACGGTTTGTAATGGAAACACAAACCTGGCTGGTTTGACAATACCACTCAGCTCGACATGGTATGCACGACACAACACAACCGGGTTGTATGTGGAAAAACGCCTTTAGTATGTTTGGCCAATCCTGATCGTACTTCACTCCATGTCGCTTCATGCAACGAAGGTCTGGCTTTCCTGTGTAGAGGAACTTGGCGCTACTGAAGTTAACAATGATTGAACCTTGCCAGGCTATGCCCTCCTAGTGATGCAACACCTTCGGCGTTGCTTCTAGTCAGGCCAGGAGCAATACAAATATAGTTTCTGAGCTCCAGAGAAATCAGGAACTCCGCCCACTTTGTCGAGAAGCAATCACCTCTGAGCAGCTCCAACCGCCCTGGGTAGAGGCGTGTTCATGGCAGTGACGTGGTTTAAGCAAAGACGTTCTATTGGGACTAAGAAAATGTTTGGTTTAAACTTTGGCACAGCTCTTTCTGGCCTTAACCGGTAGCAAACCGAGGGAGGCGGATTAACCAGGCCGTTTGGGAAACATTATTCGTTATCTCTATGTCATAACATAGAGACATCTCGGTACGAGATTTGAAAGTCGATGATAATCAGGCAAGATTGAACCTGCTCTTACCCAATTTCTAGTGTCTTGACATGATTTGCAGTATGCAATTCCCCCCCCCTCCACGTTCATACTCTATCCAGCTTGATTCAGTACACTATCTATTGAAGATGCAACAATGGGCCGCCACCTCTAAACTGTAGGCCTATTAACCCTATCCAGACTGGGGGGGGGGCCTAAAAGTGCCCGCACCAACTTTGATGTTGTATAATTCCTTAACGACTTAAGCTATGACTACGAAACTTTGTGACTTTTCCTAACATTTAGTTGGCTACAGTTAGGTACAGAAAGATTAGGTTTATCATTTTGCCGTTGCCATGGCAACGGTTTTCTGACAGGTATGTCTGACCAAAAATCACTTTACCATATCTATGACGCCATATTTTTTCATATTTTTTTGTTATTTCCATTAGCATCAGACAAGTTTGTGAGCATTTAAGTGGTTTGAAGCATAACATCATTAAAATTTAAGTGCATTACCTAAATTTGTTGGAAAATCCATTATGACGATATTTTGGGCATAATAAGATAATGATGTCATAATGACGTCATAATACCAGATAATTACACAAAAATCATGTCATTCATAGATGTCCACATGTAGATCATCTCCCCCAAGTTTCGTAGTGATACTGTATTCCGTTCATGAGTTATGAGGGGGGGCGGGGGTCAAAAGAGCCCCCCCCCCAGGCCCAGGAATGCCAAAAAAGCCCAGTCTGAATAGGGTTAATATGAAGAAAACAATAGACAAAGTGAACTGCCTATAAAAACAAATACAACCTCTGTATAGGGTCACCAACAGCCAGATAATACCAGTAAAAATAACTCAAGGAGGCCCCATGTCTACTTATTGCCCAGGGCCCCTTAATGGATAGACCTGCTACAGCACCAGATTGTCTGTAATGAAATTAACTGCTCAGGTTTACCAAGCTAGTAAACCTATAGGTTTGATCAATGGTTGATAAAGCGGATTACTCCTTACACGGTTGGTCTCTTAATCACCTGAATCCTTAAAATTGTCTGCGGCCAATGGACAAAAATCCGAAGGCATAGGCTACTGTTGTATTTGCCATCGGGCTCTGGTCATGGTTATGACTGTAATGCATCCGATGTCGCAGTTGAAAATCCAACTCCTCATTAGCCATCCAGACAGACATGATGTCTATCACACTCAGACCAAGCAGATACAAAAGGCAGAGTTATGAAATGAAGCAACATTATGCATAAACTGTTACATCACCATTCCTGATTTGCACTGCTGATAACTATGGTAGGCCGGCCCTAAATAGCCCAGAGATAGCCTGTTTTTAATCACCAGCAGCAGGAGGAAGACAAACAGCCATGTCTCTTCAACATTGAGTTCAAACTGACCTTAAAATAGAAATCTCAAGCACAGATCGTAATGCTTCATCTAAGCAGCAGCTGCACCAATATGTAAATCGCAGTAATGGTAGTCTCCTGACTGGTAGCGGCATTCCCAGGCTCAAAGCAGCATCGCCATCAAAACAAACAAGATGTTCTGCGCGCAACAAACACGGTTCTGTAGTCTGAGCGATTTTTTAGAAGGTGCCTGGTTTCTGCAAGTGCTTGACACGTGGTGCGGACAAAATAGCAGTAAAAGCAAAGCGTTAAGGGTGATGAGCATGGAAGAAGAACGACGCCAAAGCACTCTGATGTCTCAACAACTAGGCCTGTGTTGCAGGAGCCAAGCCGAATGATGCGATTTGTGATTTCTTTTAATAAATGGTGCTTTATTGAGGTTGAGTCCAATCAGAATTTGGAACGGACTGGCGAATCTGAAGAGTTGTGGGCAGGTTATTTTGTGGAAACCTAATTTTGAATTCTCAGAGTTAGGGCTAATTTGTTTGCTAACATCTCAGATCAAAGCGTTTGTGTGTGTGTGTGTGTGTGTGTGTGTGTGTGTGTGTGTGTGTGTGTGTGTGTGTGTGTGTGTGTGTGTGTGTGTGTGTGTGTGTGTGTCTCAAGATGGCAGTCTCTTCTCCCTCCTATCGTGCAGGCAGAGGTGTGAAAACATCTTAAGTTTTGCGGCACTTAAAAAAAATACCATGGTCCACTTTCATCTTGTCCTTAGACCAGTGTTTCCTAAACTTTTTGGTCTCACAAACCCTCTAAGCATTTTTTGTCATACCCTGAGTACCCACTATCACTTTTTTATGCAAAGGCCTACCCCTTGCATTTTCTCACGGAACCTTAGTGGTACGTACGCCTGGTTGGTAACCAATAAATGTTACCAAATAATAGTGGTGTCAACAATAATCGATTCGGCGATGCAATGCAATGCAGGGCATGGGCGATCCAATTCAATGCGGCACGTTCCAGAATCAATGCAGCAATTTTTTTAAGTTTCAATTATTTACTTCCGTTGATATTTCGGGAGCAAATAAATGTTAAATTAAATGAAATAACTTCAAAAGCATTGAAAACTGCAAGACTGATACAGAAAACAGCCAATAAATTATTGCTCAGTATCTGACTACTTGTATTGCCTTATCATGACTGATGAAACATTTGCTTTGCTTTCAGTAGAAATGCTATGCATTGCAATGCATTGTAGAATTGAATCGGATCGAATCGAGAATCGAATCGAATCGAATCGAATCGCTACCTCCCGAATCAGAATTGAATCGAATCGTGAGGGCAGTGCCAATGCACACCACTACCAAATAAATAATGAAATATTGACAAGGCTGTATATTTTTACATGGGGCGTGTGGGGGGTGCAGGTTGCACGTTTGTGTGTGAGTCACAGTGACCTGACTTTTTGACACGGCATTATTTATGGCTGTGTTAAGCAGAGGGCTTTGGTTGGGGATACTCTCTCCACAGAGGGCAATAGTGACAGATGACAGACTCATGAACCCCAGACTGTTCTTACCACACCCTGTGCATCCTAATCTCCTCATTCTAGTTTCTTATAGAGCAGAGCTGTCGGGTCAAAGACGAGACGTGCATTTTTTTTGTTCCGCACTCATTTAACTATCAAAAAAGTAAATTAATGAATTTTGAATGCTATGCTGATAAACAGCATAGTCTGGTGTCTCATTTCAGTAACATTTAAAGAAAAATAAATGTTAATGTATGTGTTAAATAATCTCATAAAGTGCAAAAACGTCATTCAGTGTAATGGTCCGAACTTAAAAATCATCAATACATCCTTGAATAATTATGCAAAATGACGAACAAAATTCTTTTTTCACTCTCTGGGCATAATTCTAGAAGTGTTCTTGTTATTGTATCAAAAGCACGTTTCATTACCATTTTGTTTTGATATTCAAATCATCTGGGGACTTTTGTCCGGATTTTCAATTCCTTGGATATCATTCAGTGTAATAAGATCAACATGGTGCTTTTAAATCATAATAAAAAGTAATAGTCACACACAATATGTGACATCATCAAAAGGAACCCTAGGGACCCCTTAAGTGATGATGCAAAGGGAGAATCTTGTTCTTCAATAGTCAAAAAATCTGTATTTTTATCTTGTGGTAACAGCGTCCACAAAAACAGATGTCATTCAGTGAAATGTCAAAAATACTTTTATACTCAGATATTCATCCAAACAAGCATATTTTCTAAATAGACATAGTAAACATTGTGGGTCAAAGTCATTGTCTCATGTAGGTGACTAACTGTGTGCTTGTAAAAAGGTGAAAATAAGGTGAAAAGTATTTGGTCGTCCTTCAGTGTAAGAGATGTCATTCAGTGACATGCAGTGTAAGGGCCATTTCATTCAGTGTAATCAGTTCATGGTTGTATATTAAGAATCAAAACGGCAATATAAGTTGCAATATTACTCTAAGATACAATAATATGATGATACTACTTGAAATTATGACTTTTATTGTTATTTCCATTATAAACTTGTTATTGCCATGTAGCATCCATATTACTGGGTAGATTCTGGGATTTTGGAAGTTGTACATGAATTATCAGAACACCCTAAGTCACAATCCCCGAAATATGCAGGTTAACAGACAAAATTTTCTTTTTTTATTGTTTTAGGCCTAAGTAGTAGCCTACCTCTAAGCTTGTGATCTTGGAAGTTCTTCAAAACACATTTTAATGCCCCAATATTAAGTAAAATAGCAATTATTTGACAACATCTATTTCTGTTGTCACTCATTCAGGACGTTGAGTACTGTAGTATGATGGTAACAATATGATAGCAATGAAAAGTAGCTGTTTATATAGGCTTTTTTGCCAAGGCATCATTCAGTGTAATAGTTGTGGTCATTCAGTGAAATGCACATTTTTATGTTAAAATAAAGTGAAATTCTTACGAAACTTATTTGTTTAGCACAACAAATGCGGGGGCATACAACAAATGAATAATTGTGCATTTTAAACTGATTTTCTCTTCAGTGGAAAAACTTCTTAAAGCCAAATGGGTGAAATGCACTCGGTGAAAGACTACAAACACTGCAAAAACTATTTGCAAATGCCTTTTACTAGAAATTTTAGGTTTGATGAAGACCTTAAATATAGGCCTTTACTATGGTATGTAGCTTATTTCAGTTTTTTAACGTCATCTATATGTTTTTTGCATTATCAACTGTTTAACACCGTATTACACTGAATGACATTTTATGGGTGAAAATGGGGTAAAATGCATGTTCCTTACTATTTTCTGAACAGAAAATAATAAACTTAATCACTCTACACTCCAATGTACCCAAAAAAGTTGAAGAACGGTGTCAGGGAACAGTTTTATTTTTTGGAGTCCTGAAAACCCTGTTTCGTCTTTGACCCTGTCCAACCTGGGACTGTCGGAATGTAGAGTATAGACTAGAGTAACTTTTATTAATCCAGAAGGATATTAATGTGTCCAGCAGCATACATCAAGTGCGCATATACACCAAATATAACATACATTGCTCGACATTAGACAGCCGTATACGTTCACCGATTAGGCAAATCTCTCTTTCTCTCCCACTCTCTCTCTTTCTCACACTGACACACACACACACACACACACACACAGAGACACACATACACAAACACACGTTGACCAGAAACACTTTCTCTTTGGCCCGGCTCCTTTTTGTTGTCACCTGTGCCCTGATTTTGTGTAACTAATGAATGTGATGTGAAACACCTCCAATTCAATGCATTTCAAGCAGGACAAGTACGTAACATCGGCTGCCATAGGCATAAACTGACATCCCACTGTTTTATGGAATCCAGTAGTCGATTTTCCTGCTTCCCTTCAAAACAGAACTTGTTTAACGTAATTGTGTAAAAGGCTGATGTTATATAAAATATGACACATCTGACAACATGCCGTTTGGTTATTGGCCCAGAGCCCACAGAGGATATTCACTTTCAGCCTATTTGTAATAAGGCATCGGACACCCTGGGTATATTTTATTGGCAGCAGCCAAGGCTCAATTGGTTAGAGCGCTGCCTTTACATCAAAGGGTTACAGGTTTAAATCCCACCCATAACCAGCACCTACGTCCATTGGCTGAAGTGCCCTTAAGCAAGGCACCTTATCCCTCACAGCTCCAGGGTCTGCAACCAATAACCGGTACCTGAATACCTATAAGTCATACTTGAGCATCAAGTAGTTTAGGTGGGAGGGGCGAACTCTGTTGATATTTGGAGCAATTGGGTCAGATTGTCCCCAATCTCTTACATTTGGTCGTAATGCACTTGCATAATGCACCACTGCCAAACTACAACTGACTTGACTACATAGAAGAGGAATTGGATTGAATTTGGAATTGAGGGATTGAATTTGGAGAGCAGAGGTGGATGGGAGTGGAGAAAACCCTACTGTAGCCACCATGTCGCTATACCGCTCTGCTGGGTGAAATTGGGGGAAATTTCATTAGTAGATAAACCAAATTTGCATTTGCAGATAAGCTCACCTTTGATACCAAACTTCATGGAAATTGAGCAGCTTGGCCTCAGGTGTCCCTTGCATCGCTGAATTCCTGTGAGTGTGTGTGTGTGTGTGTGTGTGAGAGAGAGAGAGAGAGAGAAAGAGAGAGAGAGAGAGAACACACAAACGAACAAACACATTCTCTGCTGAATCAAACAGCTTCACGCTGAGGTAACAAAGGAGGTGATAGTGGCTAAATGGCTGTGATTTGTGATAGCAGCATGAAAGCATCTGCATTATTGGGTTAGAGAGCCTCTTTCTAGCACATAGGCTACTGAGAAAACAGAAGGTGTAGCAAGTGATTGGATGAGGAATAAGCAGAACCATGAGCGAGTTTCAAGGCAAAAAAACAAACAGCAAATTAAAAAAAACACACACACACACACACACACACACACACACACACACACACACACACACACACACACACACACACACACACACACACACACACACACACACACACACACACACACACACACACACAAAAGAGTGAGAATCATCTGACTTCAATTTCAAGTGCAGTGCACTGCACTGCTGTTGGAGTGGCCTGGGCTATACAAGTCAACTCAGTTAATGCAGAGCAATGCGTCTCTCCTCTGATGACCTTCCCACTGCTAAACAGATTACTCAGCGCCGTGTCCCTGTATGTCCCCGTGTGTCCCCCATTGTGTGTGTGTGTGTGTGTGTGTGTGCGCGTGTTTTTGTGCGTGTGCGTGTGCATGCTTGTGTCATGCCACAGGCAGTGCGTGCGTGCGTGCGTGCGTGCGTGCGTGCGTGCGTGCGTATTCTTGTGTCATGCCACAGGCCATGTATGTGTGTGTGTGTGTGTGTCTGTGTCTGTATGCTTGTGTCGTACCACAGGCAGTGTGTGTGTATGTGTTTGTGTGTGTGTGTTTGTGTGTGTGTGCGTGCATGCATGCATGAGTGAGTGTATATGCATGCACACACGCACGTGTGTAATACAATCAGGTCAATGAGTGAAGGGTCTTTCCCTAGAAAAAGACCTTCAGAGCCAGCCGCTAATGACTCAAGAAACAGTATGATCCTTATTTCCATGTAGGCGGGTTTTGCTTTTTCCAAGAAATGTATCGCAGCAGCAGGGCCAAGCATGAAAACAAAATATGCCCCAAGATGCGATTGGAATATAACATTTTATGTAATGTGATTTTAGAAACTGGGGAAGACTCCTTTAATTGAATTAGTGAGTCCGTTTTACAATGAAAAGTTGGTCAGGAACTTATGGTGAGGAATTGGAAGAATTAAACGTGATGCAGCTACTGTATCGGAGTGCAAAGTGTGTTCTGGTAGGTGCTATGTTCCTTATGGAAGATCCTAAAGTGGGGTGTGTGTCTCGTGTGTGTGTGTGTGTGTGTGTGTGTGTGCGTGCGTGCGTGCGTGCGTGCGTGCGTGCGTGCGTGCGTGCGTGCGTGCGTGCGTGTGTGTGTGTCAGCTGAATTAATAAATTATTAGTGGTGAAAAGGGTATATTTCACAGTATTGCTTAAAAGAAAAAAAATGATTAGCCTACAAGTGGACGGGGTGAAGTCAGTTGAAATTTGGAAGGCACATTTTTTTTTTTACCTTATCGCTTACATTTCGTCATGACAGTGAAAAATGATTACTGGTCGAAGTGGAAGAATGAAATGCAGTGCCGCCTCCCACACCTCCTTGACTGACTGACTGACTTCACCTTTACAAACACTTTTTTTCACACACACACACACACACACACACACACACACACACACACACACACACACACACACACACACACACACACACACACACACACACACTCAACTCCACTGTCTTTTAAAAATAGCTCTACAATCATGTCCCTTTTTCTTTCATGAGTAAGAAATCATGAGTAGCACTTTACATACCAAAATAATACCCATAATCACCAGTGAGTAAAATAAATGCCATAAAAGTAATGCACAAAAGAAACATCGATATGAATTGCTTGGCATGCATACTGCTAGTACAGTATGTGCACTGGACACGATTTTTCCTACCTACGCGGAACTGACATGCAACCCTCACACAAAGCCTATTATCATCAAGGCTTCAGTGGTTATGTAACTCTATCAATCCTTCCATCCATCCATCCGCACAATTGCGCCTCACACCCCCTGACAGAGCCCCCTCCTCTCACTATATGTGCGAGGGGGGCAGGAGTCAGCACGTACCCAGGGCTCCCGTGTCAGCACTACGTCCCGTGTTACGCTGGAAACTGGCCAAGGAGCCCAGTCTGGGAGCCATGATGAGTGCAAAGGGCAGGGGAGTGGAGAGGAGAGGAGTGTAGTGGGGGGCAGAGGAAGAGAGGAGAGGAGAGGAGAGGCGTATAGTGGGGGCGAAGGAGTGTGTGTGTGTGAGAGAGAGAGAGAGAGAGAGAGAGAGAGAGAGAGAGAGAGAGAGAGAGAGAGAGAGAGAGAGAGAGAGTTTGTGTGTGCGTGCGTCTGTGTGTGTGTGTGTGTGTGTGTGTGTGTGTGTGTGTGTGTGTGTGTGTGTGTGTGTGTGTGTGTGTGTGTGTGTGTGTGTGTGTGTGTGTGTGTGTGTGTGCGTGGTTGTATGTTTGCGGAGGTAGGCCATGTGGAGTGGAGGGATCAGAAGGCATGGGGCAGGGTGAATGGAAGGGTCTGGGCGATGATTTGGTAGCAGTGGTGGTGGTGGTGTGTGTGTGTGTGTGTGTGTATGTGTGTGTGTGTGTGCATTTATATGTGTGTGTGTGTGTGTGTGTGTGGGAGAGAGAGAGAGAGGGGGGATTGGTTGGGTTGGGGCCCGAGTGGTTGGGCTGGGGAGGTGTGTGCAGAGAAGCCAAGGGCTTCCAGGAACCACTGCAGAGGCATCGTCACCATGCCTGTGTGGCTTCACTCACGCCATTCCACCGGGAACAGGCGGAGAGATAGGCTACACTACACAGACCACAGAGACTGGTGCCGGGCCAGGACAACGACGACCACCAAGACCAGGGCTGGATTAAAACGATATGGGGCCCCTACGCTATACTGCCCTACAATATCAGAACGCAGTATCTTGAAAATGGTCGAAAATGGGTTTAGACCGGAAATTGGCTTTAAAATACCTTCTTCTTCTTGTGTTAAAATTTTTCGGCCCAACTTGGTCCCGTTTCGGAAAAAAACGCAAAAAACTGATTATACTGCGCTTTGTGGTTTTAGTAGGTTACGTGGTAGGCTACTAGCCAAGAACGCAGTATAATGCGATACTGCACTTTTATACTGCACTTCTCCATTGACACCGTGGTTTTGGTGTAGACAGTAATACCACAACAGAGCGCAGTATAATGATTTTTCAGCTAAAAAGTAATGAGAATGTTGTTTTTTTTGCTTTTTTCTTGTGTGCATAAATTTTCACCCTAAAAAAGTATTATATGGAAGTGTCATCACCACTTTACCTCCAACACAGTCGCGTGGACAGAAAGGAAACTTTAAAGCCTTTTTTCTCAGTTTGGCATTTTGAATTATACTGCGTTCTGAAATTGTAGGGCAGTATAGGTGGCTGTAGCCCCCCCGCAGAAGACAAATTCCACAATGAAATTAGGTAGACAGCGTCATCATGCCAAGCTAGGAATGAGTGTGAACAATATTGAAAACACAAACTCAACAGCATCCTATCACAATTTTACAGATTATCGATTTGTTCTCTACCACTTTGTCCAATCGGGGGGCCCCCCCTGGCAGGTGGGAGCCCCTAGGCTGCAGCCATATCTAGCCTGTGTGTTAATCTGGCCCTGACCAAGACATCGCCGAAAGGTCACACTCTTTTGACATTTCACCTGAGCTATACGTAGTTTCCATTCCAGGCTCCATTTGAAACAGTCTCAAGAGACAAGACGCCACTATGCTTGCAACAGGTTGAGTGGTCTCGAGAGACAACAACAATGACAGTCAATGGCGATATCTAAAAAGGTATTCATCTCTCTTTCTTCTTTGACCTGCCGCTGTGCCAAAATACACACATGTGCGTGCACGCGCACACGCACACGCGCGCACACACACATGCACGCACACAGTTGCAACCACACACACACACACACACACACACACACACACACACACACACACACACACACACACACACACACACACACACACACACACACACACACACACACACACACACACACACTCCACTCCACTGTATTTTAAAAATAGCTTCACAATCATGTCCCATAAGATGTTATGCAACCTCACTGATGCTGCTGTTTTTTTTTTTCTTTCTTTCTTTTTTTGGCATGCAAAAAAGAGGAGGGGGGAATGGAACGTGATGGGGACCTGCTCACTCCAATCTTCGGGAACAGCTACTAAATCACCGTAGTGGTATATATATTTGTATTATTCGGGCAGCCTCCAAAATTGTATTTAGAGATAAATGATGCTGGAATGCTCTTTGCTTCGAGTGGGTCTATGAATCCGAGTGGGTCTATGAATCTGGATTCCGACCAATCCCGGATGTTTGTTTTGTCCTCCCTGTGAGTTTATGAGCCGTGAGAGTTAGGAGAGGAGTGTGTGTATGTGTGTGTGTGTGTGTGTGAGAGAGAGAGAGAGAGAGAGAGAGAGAGAGAGAGAGAGAGAGAGAGAGAGAGGCCACGCAGAGAGAAAGTGAAGATGAGAGCATAGCAGAGATGAATAGAGGATGAGAGTCTTTGAAAGAGAGAGAGATGAGAGGATGAGAGGACTGCAGGACGAGAAAAAGAGAAGAGCAGGAGGAGAGGAGATGAAGTGGAGTTTGATAGCGGAATGATGGTGAAGAGTCTGGCACTTCCAAAATATTTCCCAGAATTTCGTATTGGACACGCACGCCCCTGAGTGCCATGTGCGTCGTCAATTCGCCTTTGTTGCCCCATGGACTCCGTTTAGAGATGTGTAACTGTGTGCCCTCGCTCTCATGGACTCCGTTTAGAGATGTGTAACTGTGTGCCCTCTCTCTCATGGACTCCGTTTAGAGATGTGTAACTGTGTGCCCTCTCTCTGTGTACCTTACCCCGACAGCAGGGACACGCGGGACTGACTGGGGTGAGTTATAAGGACATGGTGCGATGCATGCGTACATGTGCCTGAGTGGATGCTCATGGAATTTCACCAGGTTCGTTTGTGACTCTCTTGTTGTTTGTCCTCTTAGATCTCCTACACAATGAGATCCCTTAAAAGGACAGCAGAGGGAGGGAGAGAGAGAGAGAGAGAGAGAGAGAGAGAGAGAGAGAGAGAGAGAGAGAGAGAGAGAGAGAGAGAGAGAGAGAGAGAGAGAGAGAGAGCATGTGCATGTGCGTCTGCGTGTGTGTGTGCGTGTGCGTGTGCGTGTGAGTGGTGGGGGGGGTTAAGTGTGTTTGTGTGTGTGCACATGCATATTCGTCCCTGTGTGTGGTGCCTGTGCATGTCTGTGTGTGTGTGTGTGTGTGTGTGTGTGTGTGTGTGTGTGTGTGTGTGTGTGTGTGTGTGTGTGTGTGTGTGTGTGTGTGTGTGTGTGTGTGTGTGTGTGTGTGTGTGTGTGTGTGTGTGCAGTCCTTTTATCTCTTGCGTCTGACAGTGGTGGCGCTGTGTGCTTGTATTTATAGCGCATCTAGATAAAGAGTGCTTGTCCTAAGCCCCACCACCTCTCAATTAGCGGCGTTCCATAGGTGGAGAAGGCCAATAAGAGTGGACGGCATCCCTGGGTCCTCCGCAGTCCAGTGCTCACTGCAGGGAAGGACAGAGACAGACACCCTCCCCCCCACAACCACCACTGCCACCAACAGCGCTGAGGTAAGCCTTCTAAAAGACTTCTATGGACACCGTTGTGCTTTGATGCAACTTTTTAATCTTGGCATCATTGAATGAATGAAAAGTTATTGGAAACATTCGTTTTCCTTTTCGCATGGTAGTAGGGAGTTTTGGTGGAATTGTGTTTTTATGTTGGAATTGTACATGCAAATATGGCATGCCAAAGTATTTGCACAGCAATTGATGTGAAACAGTGTGGTCACCTGCAACCAGAGATTTCAGTCTGTTGGATGATTGAGCAGTACAGAAAATTTGGTATGAGGAGAATCTCTGGTCATCGCTTTACTCTGTTTTAACATTCTCCAGCACTCACTCACCATGCAGTAAGAATGAAAATCTCTTCGTCTCTCTTGTGGTGGTGTTGGTGTGAATATATGGGGCATCCCATTTACGTTTCATTGCTCCTCGTTTATCAGCCTCTGCAATGGCTCTTCCGCAAGCATTATGGCAAACTCTCTGCGCGTGCCTCTGTAAACTGTGCAAAGTGATTACGGTCCTTTAGCGTATTAGACTGAGCATATTCCAGTGTTGAATCGCCTCACCACTCTCTCCATCTCTCTCTATCTCTATCTCTCTCTCTCTCTCTCTCTCTCTCTCTCTCTCTCTCCCCTCCTCTCAGCTTGTGCCTTGAGAAGGATCTCTGTGTATCTGGAAGAAATCTAATAAGGAATGGGCTAAACTGAGCAAACTGAATAAATATAATTACAGCCTGAAAGTACTTCGTAATTCTAAGAAAGTGTTTCTATGTCAACTCTTTTTTTTTGAAAGATGATACTCACTGAGGTATCTGTGTGGCGGTATTGGAGTCACAGGTGTGGCTTGATTCTGTATCATGCGCAGTGTCTGATATGCTATAGCGGGCGTAAAAATGAGTCGCGTGCACCTGTCCAGCTGTGCGTGTGTGTTGTGTATGTGTGTGTGTGTGTGTGTGTGTGTGTGTGTGTGTGTGGTCCCGTTCCCCAGGGATGGTCAGGAGGCTTTGAAGAGTGTGAAATGTAGCACAGGACACAGGCATTTCACTGTAAGAAGAGACCTATGGTGTGGCCTGGACGTGCTGTGCTTGTGTATGTATACAGTATGTGTGTGCTATACATACAGTACACGAGGCAACGGGAAGAAGCTCCACTTAGTTCCTCTAAAAGCATTCCTGCTCACAGTCAGACGGGACCTCCGTTGCTCCTCCGTCCGTGGCGCTCTCTCTCTCTCTCTCTCTCTCTCTCTCTCTCTCTCTCTCTCTCTCTCTCTCTCTCTCTCTCTCTCTCTCTCTCTCTCCACATGCAGCCAGGCGGCAGCTCATTATGACCTAAATGGAAATTAGAGAGTGACGGATGACGGGGTGCAGGACTTACACGCGGTACCCTTGAGGAACCAGCAGAGCTGTATTACGTGCCTGGCTAAAGAGGGGTGGGTGGGGGGTCTTCCTCGAGGTCCTCTCCGGTTCTAATAGAGACCTTGAGTGGATCAGATAGGTCCCACATGGGGACAGGGAGGGATGGACACCCAGGGCAATAAAAATAGGCCTTAAACTACACTGTCTCTGGGCGCTCTCTCAATTCACTAATTGCGCGTAGCCTCCTGGACTTGACTTGCTTGCTGACGTGAATGGAGAGGCAGCCACCTGGCTGAAGTGTTTTAAGCTCCATAATAAAAACAAAACAAGATGCATAACTAAAGATATGCTAAGTATTAGCTGCTGGTTTGCGTTTAATATGAAAAGTAGATGCTAAACCTTTCGAAAATTTGTTCTAAGAGCTTTCCATTACTATCTTGTGGGAAAATCAGAGGAGTTAACATGGTTAGGCCTAAAACTGTGTCTAATTTGTGAGCTTGTTATTAGACACGTGAAGAAAACATGAGCCCGACATCAGGGCATTAGCGGATGAGCTTAGGTTCCAGTCTCAATTCATACTAATCAAATGTTTCGCCAATGAACTGCAGTTGCCGTTTTACAGCCATCTGATTACAACGTCCTGATAAGTTGGTTGTTTACTTTTGTGTGCTGTGAACAATTTTCTTTTTTTGCTTTGAAAGCAAGTCAAGCTCCAGTTTTTGGATAATTTGATGTGTGGGCACATACTGTTGGTGGGGTACGGTGTTAAAATCAAAATTTTCGAAGTCAGACTTTCAAAGCCAAACTCAAATCAAGTCAAAGAAAGCATGTCTAATCTGGGTCAATGCCCATTTTGGACCATGTTTTCTTCTGTAGTCTAATAATCCGATAAGCAGATAAGATACTGATATCGGGGCCAAAATTAGTCTCGGTCATGAGATGCCTGGAATCAGCTGTCAAGAGGATCTTGTGACCATTTTTGTCACAGACACAATGCCTTTAGTTTCCACAACTGTTTCTTCACCCTCAAGTGGTGGACGGAATGGAGATATGCTTGCTCAATAAATAACAAGAGGCATGAGGGGTAGACTTCTTATAGGGCTGTTCTGATTGGGCCTTGTGCGCGGTGAACACACAATGACCACCACTCACAGAGATTAATCGCAGCTGCTGGGTGTATACGTCTTCATCCCCATCCCCCTCCCCATCCCCTCCATCCTCATTCCCCATTCGTAGAAGATAGCTGGCCTGTCCATGTCCCAGAATATTCTGTCCGCATAGGGCCAGTGGGCCATCGGAGAGCCCCCCTGTACCCCAGGCTGCTGAGAGAGAGGCTTTAGTGGGGCTAAAGGCGGAGAATGAGGGGCTAATCTTCTCCACCCCTGAAAATGCTTCGGCTCTGACGAACTCTGCTGCAGTAGTAGATGGGCGAGGGTGGGGGTGGGGTGAGGTGTGGTGATAGGGTTGATGGGGGGAGCGAGTTCAAAGGCCCTCGGCCACACAGATTCACTCTCCTCCTCAGAGCTGCTCACAGCTTCGACCAGGCCCAGGAGGACAAAGTAATCTGAAAGGCCCCCCTCCCAATTCTCTGAGCATCCAATTCTGCCCACACCCCCTCCTCCCTGGGCCCGGAACAACTGATCAAGTTGCCCCCCGCCCCCCCGTCAGAGTTCCTTCTTCTGCTCCATCCTGGTAACAGCTGCCTCCCTGCCTCCCTCCCCAACTGCTGCTACTTCAAAATAGTTTGCAGTTGCACTGGTGGTGGTGGTCGGGTGGGTGTTGCCACTCAATATTTTGGGAGCACAGTGAATCCGCTTTTAATCTGTTGGCGCATGAGAGACATAGCAGGGGGGGGTTAGGAAGAAAGGGGGGTGTGAGGAGGATGAGAGGAAGATGAGCAGGGGTGGGGTTGTGGTTGGGGTTGGGGTTGGGGTTGGTAAAATGGCAGAGGACAGTGGATTGCATGCATGCGTGTCATCTTAAACACTCGACACACTTCATTTTATGGTTGTTCACAAAATGCACTCGATACCTGGCTGCCATCACTTCTGCCCATAACTCAGTCGCTAGTTATGAACAGTTGAAAGTCATGCAGTGGTCATTCCGACCTGATTTATAGAGGACACTAGAATAGAAAGTGATGCACAGGAAAACACAAGGGTAGGGATGGGAAAGATAAAGACTCACTGACAATGGCAATGAATATGATGACAGGAGATGACACTTTTAGAGGTTCATGTGGCACAGCAGAGAAGAGGTTTAGGCTATGAAAATGGAGAGTGACCACAGAGGTGCCTTTGTGAGAGCAAGAGGGTAATATAAGATAGTAAAAGTCTATGCAAAGTCTGACTCTCACACAGAGTCGAACCATGAGGGAGGAAGACAGGGAGAGAGAGAGGGGGGAAAGGGAGAGAAGGGGGAGGGAGGTGAGTGTGTGTACGTATGTGTGACGAAAAGGTATGAGGTATGAGGAGAGACAAAGAGACACAAATATGAGGCGAAGGGAAGTCCGAGAAATTCCAATGTGCGTAGTAGTATGCTTTCTCTCACTTTTCAGCCATTTCATTCCTTATATGGTCAAACTCTGGAAGGGAGATTCTTACGGTGGTGGTGGTGGTGGTAGTTTGGCGGCTGCTGCTGCCGCTGCTGCCTTCAGCTTGGCAGGGAGCAAAGCAGTGGGAGACGGCAAAGGAAACAGGAGCGAGTGAGTGAGTGTCAGCGCGCGCCAGAGAGATAGAGAGATGTAGAGACGGAGGTAAAGAGGAGGGGGGGGGAAGGAGAGAGAGGAAGAGAGAGAGGGATAGAGAGACAGAGGTAGAGTAGGAGTAGAAGAGAAGGGTAAGAGGGAGAGACTGATACAGGGAGGAGGGAGAGAGGAACAGAAACAGAGAGACAGAGGGAGGGAGGGAGAAAGGGAGCAAGCAAAGAGAGAGCAAGAGAGTGAGAGGGATACAGGCAGGAAGCCACAGAGAGGAGAGGAGAGGAGAGGAGAGGAGAGGAGAGGAGCAGCAGGCAGGCCGTGTGCGAGGGGACACAAGGGATCCCGGCGGGAGCACGTCAGCCACAGCGTCGGCCACACAGTCCGAGTCAGAGCTTTAGCCTCAGGGACAGCTGGGCAAGCAGGGGTACAGCACAGCACGGCACGGCGCGCCAGAGGAGAGCCAGAGAGGCTCATGGGAAGGCTTGACGCGCGGGAGATTAGCGGGGCCCAGACTTTAAACAGCTGCCAAGAGTGAGTGTCCTCTATTATTACTCTACATGTCACCACTGCGTGGCACACAGCTGACCACCAGACTGACACACACACACTCACACACACATGGAGACACACAGCTGACCACCAGACTGACACACACAGTCACACACACACACACTCACACACACACATGGAGACACACACACACACGGAGTGACACACACACACACACACAGAGAGTGACACACACACACACAGAGTCACATACACACACAAACACACACAGACACACAGACACACTCACATGAACGTACAGGTGGACATAGAGAGAGAGAGAGAGAGAGAGAGAGAGAGAGAGAGAGAGAGAGAGAGAGAGAGAGAGAGAGAGAGAGAGAGAGAGAGAGAGAGAGAGAGAGAGCTATAACAAGGAGTGTATGATGTTGATGGATGCATAGCTCTGTAATTTGCTCGGCTGTAAGGCTGGCATTCAACTGCAAAAGTGCCATATTGAATTACAGGGTAGAATTGAATTTCACTGAACAGTGGCAATTGGGGTATGATTTGCACAGTCCCTTAACAAAGTTTTCTTTGATTGTGACTGATAAATTAAGCAAGTGTTCTCTAAAGGAGAGCTTAACTCTCACAAATAAACACAAAACGTGTTTTTCTTCTTTCTTTCTTTCTTTCTTTCTTTCTCCTTTATTTTTTTACTCTTGCGGTGTCCTAGTTGCCCTCCCCTGCAAATTCTTCTGCCTATCTGCTGAGCGAGCGGTGACACGAGTGACGGAGAAGCCTTTGCCGCCAGAATGACTGAACGCTACGACTGCCACTATTGCAAGGAGTCCCTGTTTGGGAAGAAGTATGTGCTGCGGGAGGACAACCCGTACTGCGTCAAGTGCTACGAGAGCCTCTACTCCAACACCTGCGAGGACTGCAAGAAGTCCATTGGCTGCAGCAGCAGGGTAGGAGTGATGCACGCATGCACGCACGACCGCACACGCACACGCACACACATAATTGACAGTAGACTTTTTAAGTGAAAGCCCCATTGGGAAACTCCAACTCCCATTGTCATTGTGACACAGCACTCCACAGCACACAAGTGAACACTGCACACAACAAAATTGCATTTATGCCTCACCCGTGCAAGGCGTCACAAGGCGCCCCAAGGGAGCAGTGTGGCGGGACGATACCATGCTCAGGGTATCTCAGTCATGGAGGAGGATGGGGGGAGAGCACTGGTTAATTACTCCCCCCACCAACCTAGCTGGTCGGGATTCAAACCGGCAACCTTTGGGCTACAAGTCTGACGCCCTAACCACTTACCCATGACTGCCTTTTGACTCGAGGGTGTCAAGTTCTAATCGAGAGGAGAAGCTCTATTGAGGCATAACAAATTGAAGTTTGAATGACAGGCCTGCTTCTGTTGTAAAGTGGAGCCCATGGCATGCAACCGCGCACACATAGGCACGCATGCACACACACACACACACACACACGCGCACACTTGCAGACAGGGCCGCTGACAGCTTTGGCTGGGCCCAGGACAAAACATCTGAAAGGGCCCCAAACCCAATCAATACAATGTAATGAGGACCCAATTCTGGCCCCCCTCTTTCCCTGGACCCGCGACAAGTGACCCCTTTGTCCCCCCTGCCAGCTTCCCTGCTTGCAGACACACAAGTCACTGGGGATTGTTGTGCATGGAACATTTAGTGCGACTAGATACAGTAAACATGCATGATTGCCTGGTTTCACCTTACAGTGTTTTTGACCCTCTGGGCTTCCCGTCCACAGGACCTGTCCTACAAGGACCGCCACTGGCACGAGGACTGCTTCCACTGCTTCATGTGCAAGCGTTCCCTGGTGGACAAGCCCTTCTCCACCAAGGATGACCAGCTGCTGTGCACCGAGTGCTACTCCAATGAGTACTCCTCCAAGTGCCATGAGTGCAAGAAGACCATCATGCCTGGTAAGCAGGGACGGATCGTGACTCCATGGGCCCCTGGCCTCCTCTCATTACCAAGCCGCAGAGGGGTTACTTTACACACAGGATTTCCCATTTGCTTTGGAGTTACAGGAACATTGCCAAAGCAAATTAGTACTAGTAAAACTCCTCCTGGTATGGCTACATTGCCTATCCTGTCTGGACAGTCAGGGGCAAGCGGTTAAAGATTAGGAATTATTATATTGAATTGAATTGAATAATTAATCATTTAATTGAACCCAGGGTGAACCTATCACAGTCAGGCATTATGACTTAACTTGATTAGGATGCAGTGGTTGAATTTCCTGCACAGGATGCTACAGGAGGCAGGTCCACCTCTAATTCATGTCATCCTTTCCTTCTGGCGTCGAACAGAAAAAAAAATGTTTATTATTCCATAACTGAATAGTCACACCAAGTAGTCCAAGTTAGACTCTGTAGTTTTTAAGTAGCTAATGTCTGTTCGATGCAGTAACATGTGTTATCAGCTACAAAATCAAGTAAACAATAATATGCAAAAAAGCAGAGTAGCTCATTCCAGAAGGTGGTTTCATTTGGGCTATCCAAACTTCCTGTTTACAGATTACAGATTTTTTTTTGAGAAAGTGCGATCAACTCCCAACTGTTTCTTGCAAGGTCTTCGGGTGCGAGCAAACAGCAAAGTTCATGTTTAGTAAAAAAAAAGCCGCACTCTCGGATGTAATTCTTGCAGTTTTAATCTACTGGGTTAGCATGACAGACAGATGTTTCGGCCCTAAGCCTTCTTCAGCATCAAAGACGGTGCAGTACTGCAGGTGACATTAGGTGACATCTATGGTGCACTGCAGCAGCTCTCCAGCCTTGCTGGAGAAAACTGAATGACTGCTGCTAATAAGATAATGAACTCTTCAAGGTGACCAGACATCACATGGAAAATAGCGGGCCCTTTCCCTGTATTTACCTTGAGTAAGGGGCCAGGGGACATTGCTATTTTTGCACCTAATATCATTAAGTTAGCGTAAGACTTGCACCGTAAGTCATGCTTTACCATGGAAATTTGGGGAAAGAGTGGACTCCCTTGTATTTTACTGAGGACAGATCACCAAGACTGAAGGGACTGTCCCTGTAAACTGGGGACGTCTGGTCAACATGTCTGTGATGATTACCATTCATCCTGGTCATATCAAAAGAGTTCAGTGGTGAACAGCTGGGCTACTGTACATGTTTGGTGCTTGAAAGGCGCTTCATTCCTCAATTAAGGTGCTTCATCAGTACTGGGTGTCTGGGTTGATGACGTTAAGGGCAGACTGAATTATCTGCTCTGGTCTGGTTAACCTAGAATGCTGGGAAGAGCCAAACTTCAGACCAGCGTTATGTAATGGTGGCCTGGGAAATCCCATGCTGCTTTGTACAGTGGTTCCGATCTGAAAAACAGCATGGAAGCTCATCCCAAAATGCTAGCCTGAATGTAGCCAATCTGAGAACGGGAAAGGGTGGACAGATGATGACACGTATTACTCTACAAACGGAAGCTGACACAATTGGCTATGGGCTACGTATAGGGCCAATAAACAGCCATTGGCAATATCAAGTCACACCTCCCCTACTGAAAATGGTCTGGTGATGGTCTGGTGTGAACCAGGCAAATGTAAGTGTGGTAAAAGGAGAAGAGATCACGTGAAATGGCTGTGTCGGTCACCTATTTTTGGGCGCAGAGAGAATGCTCACATGACCTGGCCTCATGATCAGTACCATTTTCACTAGTTGCAACCCTAAACTTGAACTTTTATATTGACTTAAGGTCCGGATCACATGCAGATCCTTAACTAAAAAACAAGCCAGCTCTTTGTTGCTCACCTCCTCTCAAATGGTCTTTGGCCAAGTGTCATGCAAGGAGTTTTTTGGGGGGAGATTTCCCAGCTGGCCAGGCATCCGAGAAGTTTAGGAACATTTTGTGCCTGTTTGGGTCTAATAGCACATGTCCCGTGCCAAACAGTTCAAATAGATTCAACAAATCAAGTCAAGTGCACTTCCCCATTACAATCCCTTCAGCTGGTTAGCGTACACTGGGACACATTAGTGTACACATTAACCATTGTTTTACTGCTGCCAAAATGTATGAATTTTTGAGCATGAAAATTCACAGTGCAATATAGGGAAGCAGTCTTTTTGTGACAATGTCACCACACAACAAAACTGTCTTTTGTTAAGCTCCACCTTGCAAGAAAGAAAAATTGTTAAATCCTATATCAAATCTAAAAAAAACATTACTGTGCAGCACTAATCATTCATTAATTCATGAATTAATTCATTAATTCATTCTTTCTTCCTTTCTTCCTTTCTTTCTTTCTTTCTTTCTTTCTTTCTTTCTTTCTTTCTTTCTTTCTTTCTTTCTTTCCCAAAGGCACCAGGAAGATGGAGCACAAGGGGAACAGCTGGCATGAGACCTGCTTCACCTGCCAGCGCTGCCAGCAGCCCATTGGCACCAAGAGCTTCATCCCCAAGGACAACTTCAACTACTGTGTGCCCTGCTACGAGAAGCAGTTCGCCATGCAGTGTATCCACTGCAAGAAGGTTGGTGTTTGGCCTTAGTTTGATAAACTACATAAACCCACCTAGCTGCAAAAAAACAACAACAACAACATTTTGACGGGTGTATTGGTCTAGTGTAGGGTTTCTCAGCGGGGGGCTCTAGAGCCTCACAGGCAGGGGGTTGAGAAGGACACAACTGAGAAGGGGGGGTATAAGTTGCCATTGGAGGCATTAGTCAATTTTATTTTTTTAGTCCTAAGGGGGTGTTGGCAGGCTTTTGATGAGGTCAAGGGGTCGTTGGGAGGCTTATGATGAGGTCCAGTGGGTGTTTATCCAAGAAAGGTTGAGAACCCTAGACTCACACTAGGGGAAAGTAGTAGCTGGGCCCTGACTATTACAACACTCCTGCTATCTATTTAGTGTTTTTTTTTTTATCTGAGTAATGAGTAGTTGGAACGGGCTTAGTACGGTGATGACATGCACTATTTGTTATTTATTATTCTATGCATGTTACCATTGATTGACACAGGATCCAGTACAACCTGCTCTCAGTATAAAAGTTGCTACTGCAATGATATGAAGCAGTTTGTCATTCAATCTCTATGCACTGCAAGAAGGCTGGGATGCAAGAGTACGACATCTTCTACTCTAAATCCAAAAGTAGGCCTCTACCAGCATGGTAATGACTATGTGTATGCATAGTTTAGGACCAAGCACAGAGCAGAATGCAGATTTATGGCTTTTCAAAACAACCACATTTTAATTCATTTGACTTTGACCTTCTCTTGCAAATGTCTTCTTCTTAACTGGCCAAATGATGGGGGACTGCATGTTCAAAAAAGTACTCCAGTTGAGTACAGCACTGATTTGGGCAAAATAACAAACTGCAGTGACAGAATTAAAATGGAATGTCAATCCCGAATTCAACATGTAGAAAATTCTTTAATCTGCTTTGGCATTTTATTGCCCTGATTTTTTGATGTACCAGTCTGATGACTTTTGTGCTAATTATGGTCAGCTGGTTTGGAAGATAATTGTACCTGTAACCAAGCAGGGTCTATGCTTTCTTTAGCCAGTTTGGACAGCACTGTGAAAACATAGATTTCAAGCGATCAACAAAGACTCCTGTTTCACTTTAAGTCAATTATAAGTCCAATCTTACCACATTTGATATGCTGACCTTTTAAGACCTTTACACACACATGAATGGCGCCTCTTTCCTTAGGTCACGCACAAAGATAACGGTCAGTTCCGAGAGCGAGAGAGAGCGAGAGAGAGAGAGAGAGAGAGAGAGAGAGAGAGAGAGAGAGAGAGAGAGAGAGAGAGAGAGAGAGAGAGAGAGAGAGAGAGAGAGAGAGAGAGAGAGAGAAGATAGAGACACAGGCACCCAAGTCTCATGAGTACAACATGCCATCTCAGGATGGTGTTAGAGCAAATTATGCATGAGGGGTGTCCTCCACTCAGCACAGAGCTATAAATGGAGAGAGAGACACTGGCACATATGCGAACGTCGGGAGAACGCCATGTGTAAATAAAAAGAAAACATTCCGATCCTCAAAGAGGATGGTTCATGGTATTAGTCATGTCTCTGTGCCTCATGTACGTACACAGTGGCGGAACAATTGCAGACATGGCCCCAAGGCACGACAATGATAGGGCCCCCCCATATGGTCTCCGAGGTCACAATAGGGCCCCCACCACCAATGCAGGAGGGCCCTGGGCCCCAGGGCAAATGCCCTGCTCGACCCCCTATAGCACCGCCCCTGCTGTACATACATTCCGTGGCTCTTTTCGAAAAACAAATGATGGTGCCACTAAAGAATACTATTGCACATCCAGCACAAAACTCTTCCACTTTAGCAGCAGATACACAGATACAGCAGATACAAAGGGGTGCCTGTTCCCTGGCCCAGGGAGATAAGAGAGGGGGCCCATAATCCTCATTACATTGTATGTATTGGGTTTGGGGCCCTCGCAGATGCCTTTGTTCCGGGCCCAGCCAAAGCTGTCAGTGGCCCTGGGCCTATGACCTGTGGGCCCCTATATAGAGTATGTCGGTGTTTATCCTAATATCACAATTTAATTACTTCATGAAGATAGATTTGGTAAAAGTGGGCCCCTTTGTAGCCCTGTTCCCAAGGTGATTCCTCCCCACCCAGCCACCCCTGCTCCCTCTGCTGATGTATCATGCAAATGGGCCCAGTGGGCGCCATGTTTGGTATACCCGAGCTGCCACACCGCTCACCAAACAGACTTCTCCATGTCACTCACAATCCAAGACACTCGTCACTCACTTCTCCATGTCAGTCACAATCCCAAACACTCGTCGCTCACCTCTCCAAGCCACCGACACCTCATTACGACTTGTTGCCCTATCTCTTGCCTCACCCCCTGCCGCCTGTCTCCACCCCCCCTCTCTCTCTCCTCTCAGCCCATCACCACCGGCGGGGTGACATACCGTGACCAGCCCTGGCACAAAGACTGCTTCCTGTGCACCAGCTGCAAGCAGCCGCTCTCTGGCCAGCGCTTCACTTCCCGCGATGACTTTGCCTACTGCCTCAACTGCTTCTGCAACCTCTATGCCAAGAAGTGCGCCTCCTGCACCACCCCCATCAGTGGTATGGCACACACACCACACCTTCACCCACCCTACTGTATAGACACACACACACACACTGAACTTTATTGATGGAGAAAGCATTTTTGGAAATAAGCTTATTTTACACCTCTCCTTCAGTTAAATGATTTTTACCTTTCTCCTATAGGCCTACTTGGCTACTTACAGTTGTTCTCTCAGTCTCACAGGACTCAATGTTAACTGCTAGCTTGGAGGTAAAATTTGCACTGCCGTGCTCAGAGAACAGTTGACAGTACAGGAGAAAGACAAAACTCAATCATTTAACTCAAGGAGAGGTGTAATTTCCAAAAATGGCGGTGGTGTAGTCTACGTAGAACGCGGGTATACGGAGTATACCCACTTCTAAATTTCAGGGATTTCAGTATACCCACTTAAAATTGATTGATCCATTGTTTTGAAGAGCACAAATATATACAGTATACCCACTTCAAAAAAATGCTAAAATATACAGTATACCCACCATAAAAAAGTAGACTACACCACTGAAAAATGGTATAGTATCACTTTAAAGTGTAGACTATACATTGCTGTCATTTTTTCATAATACGATCTATGCCCACCCATTCACATTCAACATCTGCCGTTTTTGGATGTTGGACATAATAGAGTAAATACATTATTTCACCTTTACTTTGTTGGGCACAAGGTGCTATCAATGGTTTGATTTTTGATGAAGCCATGCATCTAAGCAGAGCAGAGAACACGGTTGTGTGAAGTGTATGGACTGTGTATTAACCAGCACCACTAAGCATCTCTAAGTTTGGAAAAAAGAGGATGACCCTAAAAATGTATTAAAATGCTGACATAAGGTTATTTTTCCCCATATCTGTAGGCCTACACATGATTTGTTAAAGGATGGCTTTGAGTCTTTATTCCTGAATTGCTGGTTGTGTTCTAACCATGTGTGGCACCTACTCAGGTCTTGGAGGCAGCAAGTACATCTCCTTCGAGGAGCGCCAGTGGCATAACGACTGCTTCAACTGCAAGAAGTGCTCCGTGTCCCTGGTCGGCCGTGGCTTCCTGACCGAGCGTGACGACATCCTGTGCCCCGAGTGTGGCAAGGACATCTGAAGGGCAGAAGGAGAGAGATAGATGGAGAGAGATACAGTAGAGGAGGGCCCATAGGAGCAACATGTTGGGAGAATTCTAAAGCAACCAGACACACAAACAAAAATGGCCGCTGAAACAAGAATGCCGTATGAAAGTGATATGAGAAAGAGAGAGAATGGGATTGTATATTTAGGCATATGCAGACTGATTCAACTATAGCTAACTGACGAGTACTAATCAGTTAACATCTTTTTTTTCTTTTTTTCCTCTTTGGCTTTTGCTCAGAGGCTTTTCATGTGCACTGATATGACACTTTCAGCAACCAAACACAAGAAAAATACCAAATACAGAGATAGACGACAGCATAGGCTATATTTATATATATATTTAAAAACTATATACATATATATTTTAAAGCACAAATCGGTATAAATCTATTCAGACAGCCTCATGTCCTCTGTCTACCACCTTTGAGAACGTTTTAAGCAAGTCTTCAAAACTGTTAGTCATGAATTTTGTAGTCCTCTGAAGACTTAAAGCAAAGTAGAACAAACTAATACTTTTTTGAATTATCTGGCTTTGCTAATGCAGAATAAACACATCAGTCTTCCTATGTGAATTACTTACACTGTGAAAGAAATACATCCCAACTACCAAGAGTGCCTTGTTCATGACAACCAAATTTTAAATGTACCTTGTATTTGAAGACTTTAATAAACTATTAAAAAAACAGCAAAATGTGTCTTGCTCTTGGATGATGTTTGATCATTAAAACAAAAATGAAAATAAAAATGTAAAAAGAGAGGATTCGAGCAAGCAATTCACTGCAACTACTTTTTTTTTAAAAGACTCCCAACACCATTTTCATTTCTCCACTTTATTGCACTAAAAATGCTTTCCAATTTTACTATATAAAAGTTCTTTTTACACTTCATCACACTGTTTCCGGATGTCTATGCCCAAGTCCATCCATGCTGTGCCCTGTGTTGCGTGTGCAGCTGTTACTGTATTTGTGCATATGCACTCCCCTTGTCAGGGGATATGTGGATCCACAGCATTCCCCAACCCACCAAACAAGTCATCATAGCGTTAGACAAGTCTCTCTTTATGATTCATTTGCAACCAAATTGCATTAGACAGCAATGAAAAAATACGACCTCCTCCGTGTTAGGGAGCGCCGTCTCTCCTCGAACTCAAGTCTGAGGTGAAAGTCAAACTACTTCCTCCCCTCTTTTCCTTGGGCCTATGACCTTGTGACGGTGGGGCTCAGCGTCACTGATGATCAAAACGCTTTTATTTTCCATTCTCTCATTTGCAATTGGGATATTGAATGGGGAAAAGCCTCCCACAAGTTGCTCTGTGCTGATTGACAATGGGGAAACTCGTATAATTTTCTCTGCAGAGGCTTAGCAGCACTAAGGCATTAAGCCACAGGCAAGGTTGGGAAAAAGTCATTTGACTTGCATCCGTAGTGTGTGAGGGTATCAGGGAGATACAAGTCTTACAAAGAGTTCAGCTGAAAGCAGAGGTCTGGTGGATCCAGTTCAGAAGTCAAATCCCTGCCACACTTTCAATCCAACAAGGGTGACTTCAGACAAAGGCTCTTTCTCAATGTCCAGTGTTCTGGCCTTGCTAGGACGTGAAACGACCAGTGATTGGATACTCCGCCGAGTTCACCAAAGAGAATCCAATCATAACTGGGTGTTTCACGTCCTAGCAAGGCAAGAACACTGGGCATTGAGAAAGATTCCAAAGAGTTGACAGGTCTACCCGTCTTTAGCACTCATTACAAGCGGCAGATTCAGAGCTGCTTGGATCAAATTCGTGGCACGATTATTGCTTCGGAATCAGATTTTTCAAAACATCAGTCTGTAAGCTATTAAGATGTAAACTTATTCCCACTGACAGCCTGGCCTGGCAGAGGTGTTAATTCCAGGTACACCATATCAAAACCCACATCTTCCTTCAAACACAGAAAAAAGAGTAGCTTGCCCTGCCCTGGCCTAACAGTAGGGTACTGGGTTACTGCGCCGGCAACCCGTGTTCGATTCAGTCCTGGGTCATTCTTCCTAGTCTTCCCACTCATTTCCTGTCTCTCCTCCAGTGTCCTGTCAAAAATAAAGGCAAAAAAGCCCTAAAAATATATTAAAAAGAAAGAGTAGCTGATATTGCCAACTTGAGTTTGCCTTACCATAGATATGGAATACTAGATGCTGTGTTTAGACCTTTGCCATGGCCAGCCTCGGGCGCAGCCATCATGGGCCACAAATACTGTGTTTGACACTGACTTCTTAGCAAAAGCAACCACTCCGTGCCCTGATCAGTAGCTTCTATGTAGAAAGCCAGTCTCTGGTAAGCACAAATCGGATGTACATCACCGTCATTTACACAACTTGGGGACGCCCTTGATGGCACTAATGACCAATGAACATGCACTTGCCCAACTCCCACGGACTTGGGATCATAACCAAAGAAAGTGGATCTAACAAGAAGCGTCATTTTGTTTCTTTTCCGGTATCCACTTTATGTCAGGTGAACGCCCCCTTAGGAGACCTTCGGTTAGGAGACCTCCGGAGTCCTGAGGTTGAGAATCAATGAAGTCCCCTTAGTGCTGTAGATGGCGTTATCAAAGAAAGTGGATGTAACCAAGAAGCGTCATTTTGTTTCTTTTCCGGTATCCACTTTATGTCGGGTGAACGCCCCTTTAGGAGACCTTCGGTTAGGAGACCTTCGGAGTCCTGACGTTTAGAATCAATGAAGTCCCCTTAGCGCTGTAGATGGCGGTAGCGCACGTCTTGCGCAAACACCTCAAAAAGAGAAGAAGAAGTAGGGGACAACGCCCCCTTAGGAGACCCAACTTGAGCACACGCTTTTGCATTGAGTGGGCGTGGTTTGCGATATCTTTGTTTGATTCAGTATTTTTGGCGTTATTATACGGCACTCTAGAATGGTGCACGTCTTGCGCAAACACTTCAAAAAGAGAAGAAGTAGGGGACAACGCCCCCTTAGGACACCCAACTTGAGCACACGCTTTTGCATTGAGTGGGCGTGTTTTGCAATATCTTACTCTCATTCAGTATTTTATGTCATAACCATTGTTTGCCTACTGCAAAAATGGCCGGATATAGAAATTCTTCCGGGTACTGTTTGCCTCCTGGTTGAAAGCTTACTATGGCATTCGAATTTACCACATACGCATTTCCTTTATTTTTGCCTTCTACAGAGGGAGGCAGCGGGGACTTTCGAACGTACCTATGGTCTTATGTTTCCCATACTTCTGGCAAAGGTGATGTTTTACCACCACCTAGAGGAGGTAACCAACTGATGGCAGCACTACCCCAGACAAACACGGCAATGTACAGACAGAGCCATTCCTTCCAATAACAAGGGGTGGTCGACACTAGCCAGGTAAAGAGCAATGCAAGTACTTTCTGAGCTCCTGAAAAATCGGGGAATCCTCCCATGCCGTTTCGGAGATGTCAACTGTTATGCTCTTGGTCAGACCAAGTCTCGAAGAGATTTGAAAGTAGATGATAATCAGGCTAGAACAACGGAGCATCTAGTGTTTGATATTTATGGTGCCTTGCGCCCATTTGAATCAGATGGTGGTTGGATTAAATGTATGGTATGTTTTTTGTTTTTTTTTACTTTCTGAACTCAGCAGCACTGACATCTTTAATTAAAAGTTCATACCACCTGTTAGAGAAGCTTACATGAGTGAAGACAGCGCAGACAACTTGTAACCTACCCATGATACCCAACATCTAAAAGCTGCCATCATTTGACACATCAGAGATATAATAACTCAATAAACATCACTTCATTCAAAATGCACACCGAAGTCCAAATCATGTGATCACACACACACACACACACACACACACACACACACACACACACACACACACACAATTCCATACAGACTGGAAGAGTCACTGTGGTAAGTGGTTTGTGATATATAACTGCTGACATAAATACTGTCTGCACAAGTGGCTCCAGCCTCGACGCCATCAAGTAGTCCCTAGCAGGCAGCAGCAGCACAACAGATTTATCCGGTTGCGAAACATCAGCCTTACTCACTAACATGTTCTGTAAGAGGGCATCACTTTATGAATTTGAAGCTGGATGGATAGCACAGTCGATGTGAAGCGTGGGGCTTGCTTGTGCCAGGTACATTGGACATGTTGGCAAGGCATTTGGAGTGAGTGTGCGTGTGTGTGTGTGTGTGTGTGTGTGTGCGTGTGCATGCGTGTGTGTGCGTGTGTGTGTGTGTGTTGTAGTGTGGAACCTTTAGAGAGGAGAAAGTCTGACATGACAACATGCATCTGATCTGACAGACAGGGGCGTGACATTGTCAATCAATCAATCAGTCAGTCAAATCAGATGGTCCTTGACTGAGTGGCTTCAGAGTCTGCTGGACTGGATAACGCCTATTCCAAAAGTGACCGCCCACACTCCATTCTTCCAGTGGTGGAGGAGGCCAGGGTCAGGGCCACGTGACGTGATGAATCTTCTTCTTCACGTCAGGGGATCGCAGCTCCCCCTGCAGGACAAAGAGAAATATTACATAATGATTTAGAGGAGAAGGGTCATTCACAAGTGACTTCATCCTCAACTGACCTCCATTTCACTTTTTTTTTCAGATTTAATATTGCAATATCACCAAATGCATGCCTACATACAAACAAACACCATGTGTACACAAACACATACACAAACACACACTTCTCAATTCCCCCAGGATTAATACGATTTCTCTTCACACACACACACACACACACACACACACACACACCCCTTATTATGTCAATTTACATTGGCATGCTACTGACGAGGTTCACAAAGTACAGAGAGACAGAGAGAGAGAGAGAGAGAGAGAGAGAGAGAGAGAGAGAGAGAGAGAGAGAGAGAGAGAGAGAGAGAGAGAGAGAGAGATAAGGCACCTCTCTAGCAAGCCACATATTTGGCTCGATTAGCCATCAGAATTCTGAATTTAAAAAAAAACATGGGCATCAACTCACACTGGCGTCACTATCCCCTGGCCTCTTTAATGTGGCTGTGTTTGAATGTTCCGATGACGTGTGCCCACTGGGACTCCTGACTGTCGATGAGGAGGATGAAGATGATGACGAAGACGACGATGACGAATTGGGCGAGGAGGTGCTTGTTGAAAGCTTGCGGATGGGGTTGGCCAGGTTGACTTGGCCAGGAGGAGGCTTCAGGCGGTCGGTGGCGCCGGGCGTGTGGTAGGAGTCATGCTTCTTCACTTTGACACTTCCCGTGGAGCTCCCATCAAACACGATGAGTGGCCTCTTCCTGCCTGGGTCACTGCTCGAGCTACAGTAAACACAGACACACAGAGAAGAACATACAATAAACATACACAGAATTGTGGAAAGGTATTCTTTGATAGAGCTCGATTTGGTAATCAAAGCTAATTGAGCTACAGTTGACTATTGCAAAGGACAACAGCATACAGGAGAAATCAGAGATGGACACCTGGCCACCTTGCCATTGCTAGATACATGTGGGGTGTGTGTGTAGTCTGCGCGCGCGCAGAGGAATCAGAGATGGACACCTGGCCACCTTGCCATATGTGGTGTGCGTGTGTGTGTGTGTGTGTGTGTGTGTGTGTGTGTGTGGTCTGCGCGCGCACACACACCAGGGGCCAGGTAATAAGGTGAACATACAATAGGCATAAACAGGCTCCTGTATAAGCCAATCATATACACACGTGTGACTGTGAGATGAAGTTGGTCCTCTGGTTTTCTGCATCTTCCTTCCCCAGCGGCTGTTTGGTAATTCTCGCTGAGGCAGGGGTATGACGTGCCGCATGTACAGATCCGTAAGGTGGTCTTCACTTCCATCACCATCTACCTGAATATTCCTCTGAGGGTAACACAATGCAACAAGCAAACAGCCGTTAGCGATGGGAAGCCATTCAAATTGTAGGTCTGTGGTTAACAGTGATGGAATGCATCACTGGGTATGCATCAGTGACAATTCAGTGCCACATATTGGTTGGCTCACCTGTCCAGTGCAGCCAGGTGATTGGCTGGTTGAATGATCACCTGGTTGAATTGGACAGGTAATGCAATCATTTGGAGTATGTGGCACTAGATGGTAACTAATGAATCCATTTTGTCCCCACCATAACTGATGAATGGGTAAAAAAGACTCAACTTGTGCTAGAAGCGTAGATGAGGTTGAATATCAAGCCTTCCCAACATTATTGGCATAACGATGACAGTTTTAGCTTTTAAAACCATCCCAGCTGTCGACAACAGTGGCATTACCTTACTTGCTACCAAAAGAAAAACAGTGCAAGAACAGGCCTGTTGACAACGATTGAGTGGACACCTCACCGCTAAAAATGAGGGGAAATGTTGATGACGACCAAAGTGAATTTGCATAGAGAGAAATTTTGAACAGCAAATGATGCAGGATATGTGACAAAACAGGGCTCGGAAGCTAACTATCTGCTCATCATCTAGTTAACAGCCTCCATGTTGCTAACTCAGCATGCTAATGCCCTCGTAAAGCAGTAAGAGGGGCTCGAGTGAAAGAATCTCGCAAAATCGCCCACCTCATGCAGAACCAATTTGATGAAGTCCTCAGACAGAAGCTCTGGGTGGAGTAGCATGTCTGTAACGGACGATCCTTCATCTGCATTCTTGTCTTTTCCATCACGTCCATGCAGCCGGTGGTTTGCCATTTTCTGCATCCACTCCAGGCAGGCGCACATCCGATCTGTTTCCAACGTGCACTGCTGTCATCTTTGTTTTGGCAGCTAGGTTCTAGAGTTACAGCGCCATCTGCCTGTGTCGGAGGCCAACTAGAATGCCACCAGATCATCCCACCAGATAATGCAATCACAGCTCTTAATGTCAATGCCCTCGGCATGAGCCACGAGGTGAGTAAAATGAGTTGTGTGCGTACTAGTAGTGAAGTAACAATGTCTGTTCACAAGTTAGAAAGGTGGCAGCGTGATCATCAATGTCCTGTTTCGGAAGCTTACTCGGTGGACATCATTCTGCACAGTCCAATGTTTTCTCGCAGTGTTAAAAGCGCAGCGCACAACAGCAGCACGCGCGTCTACTTCTGCACCTTGCATACAGACATGATCAGCCCTGATCTGACCCTTAAACGTCAGATTTACCCGTCAAACCCATTTTGTATTACTTAACCCCGTTTACTGCTGCTGCCTAGCGTGACCAGCACGTGTATTGGAGTTTGTTTTGACTGTTCTAAAACGTGCATTTTTATTTCAGTGTTCGGGGTAAATTAGTGGATAGTGAAACGAGCTTTCATTACCTTTTGGGAGGCATTGGTGTAGGCCTAGTAGTGCAACAAGAAGCTAAAAGTAGACTAATAAAATTGAGAAGAAAATAAAGAGTTTTGGCAAATTTGTTAGAGCCCTGTATTGACATCTCAGACCACCAGGTGGCGGAACAGCGTCAACATTTCATGCTGCAAGTTGCAGCTTCAGTCGAGGAAGAAATTCAGGTGAATTAAGGTTACACGAGTAAAGCCCTGGCGAAATTAACCGAAGTGTTTGACGCCTGAAAGCGAGATACGGTAAGGGTTTATCAGGATATCATAACTGATGGTAGCGTAAATCTTAATGCCTATGCACAAATATGTAAAAGGTGTTCAGGACACTTTGGCTGTTAGAGATGCCAACATTATGCTAGAGTATTGGCTAACGACATTGTGTTGCTAACAGAGCTGCCCTAACCTGTTTGGGTTTTGCTAAAAGTTATGCTCTGTCAAATCGACTAGTTCCATTTTGTGTTATACACCATTGACTTAATGGAAAATCTGTTTCACGCCTCCTTTCTCTGTATGAACGTCGTCCGACAATATTAATAAGACAAATTGTTGTGGGATTGGACAGCTTTAGCTGATAGCTTGCGTAATAAGTAGCCTACCCTTGTGAGGTGGTCCAATGAAGTGTTGGTTCTGCCTCACGCCCATGTGTTTTTCTCACAGTCATGCACATGCAATGCCTTATTTTCATAAAGGCCATACCTACTTCTGGAGGTTAAGAGAAGATTAACATATCTGGTCAGGTTGTTCTGTAGGCAACTTTTCATTTCAAAAATATCGTAATTGTAGCCTACCGTGGAGTTGGTCATAATTGTGTTGACGAAGTGATGCTAACACAAAAAGTGATACTGTACCTTAGAGCCACTGTATTTCATCTTCCAGAGAGCCAAGGTCTAAACATTCAGCGAATATTTTCTTTTCTTTATAGCCTATGACATTTCTGTGAAATCACACTTTGCTTTGACATGTCAATACAGGGCTCTAATATTAAACTTCCCTCTAGTTGCTTTGGTTTTAAAAAAGCGTCTTCCAAATGTAATGTAATGGTTCTTCCTCTGCCAGTAATGTAACGCCATACCCTGCTTTACCACCTGCTTGTTTCATTTAGACTGGTAGGAGAACGAAGAGGCCCTCCAAGATGGCTAGTGTAAGTAACTATATTTGTTTGACTGCATGCACTTAGTTTAGTTACTTATTTTTCTTTTTAAAAGTAAATGTGGCCTGTATGTCCAAAGTCATTACTATATTGACAAATCCGTACTACTGGCATATGTCTGCATGTCAGGAATCGTATACTCCCATTTAGCTTTGCATGAGTTGGCAAGTTATGTTAGAATAATCCCATACTCTGTGTGCTGATGTGGATGTGCGTGTCCGTTTCCCAGGTGATTTGTAGAGGGGCGAGGACGGTGACCTACTCCCCAGGTATCCATGTTCTGGTGCGACGCGTGGTGGGGGCCAGGGCCTTCTCTGGAGCTGCTGGGTCCTCCGGGTCTGATGAGCCCCACTACCGGGTCGTAACACCACCCGAACTAGGTACAAATTCACAGTTCCTGCCTCTGCTTCACGTTGGGTGTGTATTTTGTGCTCTCTGCTTAACCCATTTTAGCCTAAGCCCTTTTTGGGAAAAGTTGTCTTCTCCCTACTAAAACCTAAATATCTCAGCTTCCGAAGCACATAAAAACATCAAATAAGTTGCAATTAAAATCTAGAACCTTCATTTTGCACTAGAATGTTCGCAGTAGAATGCTCTAACTTACCCACATCTTTAATAAAACAGTTCTCAAGATCCTGAATGCAGCGTACTAATATGTCGCTCCAGGATACAATTTCTAAAAGACGCAATGCGAGTAGAGTTACTTTATTGATACCGGGGGATAAAAGTGTCAAGTAGCATACACAATAATGCCCAAAAGAAAATTTAAAGATGCGCATATATACACACACACAACAGTTGCATGATTGTACTGTATGGCATGGTTGTGTAACGGGTTGAACTGCCTGTGCGCAGTGCAAGGTGTGTCCCCATGGTTTTACCATAGTCCAATGACGTCATGACACCCTGCCAGCCGGCAGGGTGTCATGACGTCATTGGACTATGGTAAAACCATGGGGACACACCTTGCACTGCGCACAGGCAGTTCAACCCGTTACAGTTGTAAATAACACCTGATATAGGTGCACACAATCTCACAGCACCTATGTGTAGGGGTGGGTATTGGCAAAGGGTTCACGATTCGATGCGCATCACGATACACATGCCACGATGCGATTCTATCACGATGCATTGCGATTCATGTACTACTGTGATGCATTGCGATATTTACTTCAGTAAATGTGTAAAATACAGCTTATTTGTCAGTTGCTGTGTAGCTTTCTTAAGTCAGTTCATTCTATTTAAGCATTCTATCTTCTGGGAGAGAGCTTACATCACAACAGAAATATTACCTATTCTCTACTGAACAAAATAACCCGTGGCAAATCGAATTTTATTGTTATCAAATAATCAATTGTCATGAATCCATGCAGTATATTGAGAAAATAAGTATCACGATACCTTGTCATGAATCGATGCATTGTATCGTGAGAGTAAGTATCGCGATGCATCGATATGACGATTATTTTGCACACCCCTACCTATGTGTGCTTTGTGGTAGATGTGTCTTAAAGGGGTATGCCACTATTTTGGGGCTTAATACAGTTAAAATCGTTGGCTGGTGTTCATAAAGGTGGTAAAGTGTCTTATTTTTCACGTTAAGCGTTGTCTTGCTTTAAGACAAGTTAAAAGAGGGAATATGTCGCTAAGCTAGTGAAAGTCAATGGATCCGTGTAGCATTGTAGCATGCTACATGGATCCATTGACTTTCACTAGCTTAGCGACATGCTCCCTCTTTTAACTTGTCTTAAAGCAAGACAATGGCTTACATGAAAAATAAGACACTTTACCACCTTTATAAACACCAGCCAACAATTTAACTGTATTAAGCCCCAAAATAGTGGCATACCCCTTTAAGTTGTGCTCTATGGCAAAGTCACCCATTATGAAATGTAACTTACGGTTGTATGTTGGGCGATATGCAAGCGTGCCATAATGCTGACTACTGAAGTTTTGCCTTCTCGTTAGCACTTGTGTGTGAATGTGTGTGTGTCTCTCTCTCTTTTGATGTTTTTACTGTTACTTGGCCTTTATGTCAGTTCGTGGTAATTGTCTGTTTACTGAAGCTTTTGCTGGTCATCATAATCCATTGGTGTATATCAGTCGGTGTACTGAAGCTTTTTGTCATGAGCCATTTGTGTGTATATTACATAAATTGAGGACATGCATGGAACCCTGATTGTGTGCGTGGTTGTTTCATGTTTTCAGGATCCACATGTATACAGAATGTTGGTTTCTGTGTGTATTTACAGAAGTATATTTGTGATTTTGTTTCGGTGTTCAAGGACCCAGGGCTGCGTTTCTCTGCAACATCTTACTAAGTTGGTTGCAATGCAATTTACCTTTGGGAACCTTGTAAGTTGCTAACTGTATAGCAACAATGCCTTTGAGAAATGGGGTCCAGGACAGTGTGCATGCTTCTAGTATTTGCCTGTCTATGATAACTGTCTGTCTTGTTGAGCTTTCCCATTCCATTACATTCAGTGTATACATTTTGTGTCTGTGTTCCAGGCCCCAGAACGGTGTGGCCAGACGAGAGCATGGGTCCTTTTGGGCCCCAGGACCAACGCTTCCAGCTGCCTGGCAACGTGGGTTTCGACAACCACCTGAAAGGCACCGCGGAGCAGCAGCGGCACACGCAGACACTCCTCAAGGGCATCCCCGACGTCCTCACCGCCCCCTCCAGCACCGACCGCCACCAGCTCATACTCGCACAGATGCTCACTGAGTATGCGGTGAGATGAAGCACGATGGGCATCTTGGCCATAACGGTTTATGCTGGTTTGGTATTTATTACAGGTGCTCACCCAGTACGGGGTGGGTTGAACCATAGCGGTTTAAGTTGGGCAATGTTGGTGTTGATGTGTTCAATGGGAAGAGGATCTGCCTGTACACCAACAACAACTCTGTCTGGACACTGGTATCAGCGCATACTTGCACAGAGGGTTGCAGAATTCGGGGTGGGTTGAACTGTAATGAGGATGTTGGAAATGGAAAAAAAACATCTGTGTGGCCTTCAGCGCTGACCAGTACCAGCTTGTACTCTCACAGATGCTCACCAAGTACAGAGTGGTCTGAAATGTAAAGGGAGTGAAAATTGGGATGGGAATGAAAATGCTAGTGGTGTAATTTTGTAATGCATGAAACTCAAAAGGTCCAAGGACCTAAGGTATCAAAAAAATTAAAAAGCCTTTACTAAATGTGGCTAGTCATAATTAAAATTCCATCATGTTTTGACCGCAGATGTGATCTTCATCAGGGCTAAACAATTATGAAGTGAGACTGACGTGTGACTGAACTTCTTTCTCTCGCAGACACTAGAGTCCAGTACAGAGCCAGTGGGCAAAGTGGAACAGTACTTTGAGCACTCCAATGTAGAGTGCGCCATACAGTCTTGCCCAGAGCTGCTGAAGAAAGGTAAGCTAAGCATAGCTTCATTTTTTCAGACTTTTCTTTGAGTAACACTTACTATGCAGTCAGGCCCCTAAATTAGCACCTGCAAACAAGCCAAACGCTGATGAGAAGCATGGCTGACTGAAAAGACTTACTAACCACACAGATGGTAGTGAGTGAGTTGTACTGTACGTTTTCTCTAGTTTAACATATACTTGGCATATTGGCTGATGAAGAAAAAAAGTTACTTTAGAGTCATGTTGTCTCACACATGCTGTGTGTGAATGTGTGTTATTGCCACAAGGTGGCAGCCAAATGCTGCTTTGCGTTTACTTTGCGCTGTAGTTTTTGCTTGTTTTTCTGAATGATTACATGGGGCATGCCATCACATTTTTGTCAATGTGTAGGATGACCACCACACGGCAGTCTAATATTGAAAAGCTCAAAAGTGAGAGATGAGCAAGCATTGGCAAAGGGGGGATTCCATGTTTCAAGTGTGAATGGCTCTGGTGTCCCTTTAGTTACCGGTACTTTATTAGGCCAGTAGGTGGTCACAGGCGTGTACTCTTTTGACCTCATCATTTTGATAGTAATGGAAAATGATTTGCACAAGTATAGGATTGAAAAGTATAGTAGTATAGCATGCTCCGTGTAATGATGTCAGCTTCTGCACCTATTGTACCTCTCGAGGTGTGAGTTAGTTGTCACTTGTCTTAGCATTTTAGTCTGCAATGACAATAACTTGAAAAATGTTAACTGAACCTGACTTGATGGTCCACTAATGTACCGGTATGAATAATTGGTCCCATTGGTTATTGTGATGGCACAGCATACAATGCCTTAACTGATTTCTAACTTTTGTCATGACTCATGTAGACATCACACATCTCTTCCCATAACTGCAGATTTCCAGTCCATGTTTCCTGAGGCCCCCTCGAATGGCATGATGGTGGTGACGGTGACTCAGCGGACAGAGAACGACATGACCAGCTGGAGCCAAGAGGTGAACCTGGAGCGGGAACAGCTGCTGGACAAGGTGAGACCAGCACCACCCCACTTCAGGACAACATATTGGTAACACTATATAATAAGGGGTGCATAAAAAACTTCTAAAAACGTAATAAATGATTAACTAATGATGAACAAAACATTCACACATCCCCAACTTGATTCACATAATTCGGCATTAATCAAAATTATGTTTTTGACTAAATATGTTCACTGTTCAGATGTTTGACATGACATGCTGGAAATGTGCTTCAAGTGAGTGTCCTGATAAGTGTTCCATCTCAGCTTTTTGTTCTCGTCTCTCTGATTTTTTCCCCTTAAATAAGACTGTAGCAGCACATGAAAGCAGCAGTGTTTAGGTTGGGCATTCCCCACCGTAGATTTATATGTTTAGTCCCACATGGGCCCAACAGATATTTCTTTTCTTTTGTGTACACAATGCTGTCACTTCTTAACCACCTTGCCACACTGATTTACATCCCTGACAGCATCCAGGCGCCTGGGTCAGTGCATTTGAAACTTTGTCTGTTTTTGGCATGGGTGTTATGTGTTCAGACAGCTAGGATTTAACTTTGGAAAGGCCCAGGAGATTTGGGATGAACTTGGAAGCTTTATGTTGATAGCGCATTGTGGAAGTCATAGAGCATTTTTTTCACAATCAAGATGCTTGTCACTTGTCAGGGAAAAGTGTTGCGGCTAGTCTTGTTTGGTGGTCGATGTTGTAGACTGGAGTGTGGGGATATCTTTGGTCTGCTTGAACGTAGGGGTGGGCGATATGACTGTATTAAGTCGTGAAATCAAGTGCAAGATCGTCTTGCAGTGAGGATGTTTACTATCAGTATCAGAGTGATGTCTACTTGTTGTCTTGACTTTTATTCTTGACATTATCGGTAGTTCAGTTGTGCACTGTTTGAGTGTCATCAGTGTGTTCACATTTAATTAATTTCATTGGTAATTACAAATTTCAAGTATATGAAATGCCTGCATTTTTGTTGTTGGTGGTGTTTTTATATTTTCGATGGAAGATCGTGATAAAAAATCGTGATATGACATTTTTGCTATATTGTCCACCCCTACTTGAACACAGTACAATGTATCACACTTCTATTTGAGGATGGGCATCACTCTTGTAATGATCTCTGTTGTCTCTATTGATGTCTCTGATGTGTCTATTGTTTTATGTGGTTGGGTTAGACACAATGTGTCTTGTTTCAGAGAAGAATGCCTAGTTGATGTTGGTGTGAAGTCTTGTAAGTCTTGTGTGAATGAGAACATGCCCTTTTTTGTGAGTATGCTGATATTGTATGTGTGTTATGGAGTCTAGTGTGTGTGTGTGAACATGCCCCTTTTGATTATTATGTGTGTGTGTGTGTGTGTGTGTTTGCATGTGTATGTATGCGCGTGTGTGTCTGCCTGTCTGTCTGCACGAGAATTACTCACAGTCTGTTTAGCAGCACCCACTGTGGCTGCTGGGCTCTTGGTTCTCTTCAGCAAGCTGCTCATTTCCCCTCCCCGCTCACATGATTATGGAGACGGTGTTTGTTTAAGCAAACGTCTGAAAGGATGTGAGTTAGGTGGACTGGACGCTGATGTTTAAGATGACTGGGCTATGCAGGCAGGCCTTTGTTTAATTTCACGTAGTGTTTATGTTTTCAGTTCATCGCGGGGGCCAAGGAGATTTGTTACGCACTGCAGAAGGAAGGCTTCTGGGCAGACTTCATAGACCCTTCATCGGGGCTTGCTGTGAGTCTACACACCATAATCTAAGCAGTTATGTACAGTCAATCCGGAAAGTATTCACAGCACTTCACTTTTTTAACATTTTATTATCTCATAGCCTTATTCCAAATGCTACAAATGAATCTCTAAAATCCTACACAAATTATTCAGTTATGACCATGTGAAAAACAAGTTGTCTTGACAGTTTTGAAAATTAAAAACAAATAATTCACATTTACAAAAGTATTCACAGCCCTTGCTTAATACTTTGTAGAACCACCTTTGGCAGCAACTACATTCATTTTTACATTTCGAAATGATAAGGGATTAAAAGGGAAGTCATCGGTGTGTGTTTCAATCTTTCAATACATTGAAATTGTACATTTTGAGTCTACACCTGGCTAAAATAAATGGGTGTGAGTTTTGAATGAAATCCTATATGGAGAGTATCATGATCTGCACCTGTTGTCTTGTCACAGTGCATGTTGACATGCATGCTTCTTTAGGTGTAATTCAGATTTCCAATGTTGACGGCCTTCATACATCCCAAACGATGTCAGTCCCACTACCATGCTTGACTAGCCAGATGATGCAGTTTTTGGTAAAATTCACTGGTTTACCTCCACACATGCTTAACACCATCTAAAGCAAATTTGTTTGCATTGTTATTAGCATGTGTGGTGGTAAACAAGTGAATTTTACACAAAAAGGGCATCATCTGACTAGTCAAGCATGGTAGTGGGACTGACATCGTTTGGGAATGTATGAATGTCGTCAACATTGGAAATCTGAATTACCCCTAAAGAAGCATGCATGTCAACATGCACTGTGACTACAGGTGCAGATCATGACACTCTCCATAGGATTTCATTCAAAACTCACACGCCCATCTATTTTAGCTAGGTGCAGACTCACAGACACACCGGTGACCTCCTTTTTAATCCCTTTTCATTTCGAAATGAAAAAATGAATGTATTTGCTGCCAAAGGTTGTTCCACAAAGTAGCCTATTAAGCAAAGGCTGTGAATACTTTTCTAAATATGAATTATTTGTTTTTTATTTTTATAAATTTTAAAAACTGTCAAGACAACTTGATTTTCACATGGTCATAATGGAATAATTTGTGTAGGATTTTGACAACAGAGATTCATTTGTAGCATTTGGAATAAGGCTGTAAGATAATAAAATGTGAAAAAAGTGAACCGCTGTGAATACTTTCCGGATTGACTGTATCCCCGTCCTCCCTGCTTTAAGTGTTGAAGGTCCACTGTGTTAAGTTTTAAACACTATATTTCGAAGATTTATGCTGCCCATTCACAAATTTGATCTTTTTCATGAACGTTCACTACTAAATACTAAATACTAAATATTCTGTGCTTGAGAATATATACTTCATACATGAAAAGGTGGAATATGCTTCATGTAAATTTAGACATTATTGACATTAACAATTTTGACCTGTCTTACACGTTTACCTTTTTGTGATTTTGTTTTGTTTTGACTGTCCTCATCATAGTTCTTTGGTACTTACACCAACAACACGCTGTTTGAGACGGATGAGCGGTATCGGCACCTTGGGTTCCAGATCGAAGACCTGGGCTGCTGCAAGGTCATCAAGCACGCCCTGTGGGGTACTCAGGCCTTTGTGGGGACGGTTTTTACCAACGCACCGGCCAACAGCGCCGTTATGAGGAAGCTGCAGGGCAGCCAGGAGTGAAGACCAATGACTGCACCTCTATGTACAATTCAGTTCAACGGATTTGAAAAATATTTAATGGTTGATTCATGCAATAGAAGATCTGATGTTCTGGTTAAAGTTGTCCATCAGAAATGCCCATTTGATATCAGGGACATGATGTGGAGATGGCATTTCAGAAGGGCAATTCTAGTCTGAAAATCTGGCATTCAGTTGCGAAATCGACAGTTGAATTTTTTTTAAATCCATTTAACGTTCTAGAATGGAACCTTGATGTCCATTCTAATATGCAGTCATTGGTGAAGACATTAAGCCACTACTTTCCCAACACTCAACTCAATACAACACAGAGTGACGTGGGCCTTCAGAGACTTAATTGCCTTTATGCAATACTGAACATGCCTTCAAATCTGATGGAAATCAGGTGCTTTGAATCTGATGATGTGTATGATATATTGAAAGCATTGTACAAGAATACAATATATTTATTTTTTAATAGTAGGTAATATATGAGATGTATGATGCGTGATTTAAGTCTGTGTCGGATGGGGGCGAAGGTGAACTCATGATATTCCAGTGTTGTCCGACCTGATTCACTCGTGATCTGCTTTTTTGTGTGTCTTTCTTTACATTGACCTCACTTGCCCTAGCTCTGGCTCTGCTGGGACTGGTCCACAAAAGCTTTAGGCTTTAAAAAGTAAAACTTTCAGTCACATTGGCTTTTGCCTTTTTTTAGTTTCCTTTGAGATCTCAGGCGTGAGTGCTTTCACGTGTGCCTGTGAAAAGCTCTTGTAAGTTCAGTGAGTTCCGTAGTTGAAATATCACTGATGTTGGACACTTAATGCTGTTGAGGGGTAGTGTTAGTTGACTTTTTTTGTTAAAATGTTATGGCAGCTTCTGCTCGTGACCCAGGTGTTATGTAATAAACAACACTATTTTGACTGTTTTTTTGCCTGAAATTCTTTCATAGAAACATAAACAGGATGTTTTTTTAGTTTCAATTTCTGAGCTATTTCAAGTGCTTATTTCTGTGGGTGTGTAGAAATGTGCTTATACAATGCAGGTGCTCACACTGAAAACTGATGTAAGGTAAAAGTTCTAATCTGTCAATGCTAACAGGAGAATAGGTGAGAAAATATTGTTTATTTTTAGTTTTTAACCAGGCTTATAATCTAATCGGCAAAGTACACTTCATTCTCAATTGACCTCTGACTTGCATACAGAACAGCTTTGATATTACGCAGTTCCAGACCCGTCCAAGCCTAGCCTGTGGTCTTTTCCAATATGCGGACTCCCATCCTTGACCTTGCGTTTCACTGACGCCCAGCCTCTGTGGAGAAAACAATAGTTTCCTGGCTGTCAGCCTAGCCAAAAAAACTTTAGGGGGACAATTCTTCATTCACCATCCCGATTAAAAATGAGAAATGGACATTAGAATTGAGCTTTTGCTAAATATTGGAATACACACTTCTGTCGTCGTCGGTGATGTCATAACGGGCCACAAGCAGGCACGGGAGGTTGAGAGTTAGGACATTAGAATGAATGAACCCCTGGAGTAGCGGGCACTGAGACTGAGGCCATCAGAGAACGTATTAGGCCTCTTTGGACCAAGTGCCCTAACTGCATGTACCCCTTTCGTGCCAAGTCATACCACCTCGTAGACAGGTCCAGAGGGCTGTCCCAGCCTGGTCAGATTAGACCAAAGCCAAGGGCTAGCCTGTGGCTGGGCTGCTGATGTCTGGATTCAGGGGTTGGAGCTGCCGGTGAGGGGCAGGTGGCACCAGCTGCCCTTTCGTGCCAGGTCACGCACCTTCAAAGACTGATCCAGAGAGCTGTCCCTGCCCAGTCAGATTAGTCCCGTAGACTGGGTTGCTGATGTCTGGACTCGTGTGGTTACAGTTGGTGCTGCCTATTGTGGGAAGGGTGGCAGCAGCTGGCCCTTCGTGCCAAGTCATGGGTCCAGAGCACACGGCCCCAGCCGGGTCAGATTAGGCCTGGGCTGGGCCTGGCTGGGATGCTGATGTCTGGACTCTGGGGGTCGGGACGGGGGGTAGGGGGTGCTGCCTATGGTGGGGAGGGTGGCACCAGCTGCCATGGGTGAGTGTCTCTGGGGCCATATTAGCATTCATTAAAGCTCCAAAGTAACGCATGCAGCCATTAGGCAGCAGATGGGGGATCTAATCAGCCTCACCCCTGGGCACGGCACAACACCCTCGACACGGCACGGCACATCACAGCAAGACAGCCAGACAGCCGTTTTCAGGCAAAACACAGACCATTGAAGTGGTATTAGGTTTCTATGTTTTGGTTGAAGTTGTGACCCTATAACATGGGCGTGACCCACACTGTACGGCGTCGCAGAGCACAGCAACCCAGCCAGACAGCCGCAGACAGTTCCAAATAACTGTTCTCACTGAAGAGAGCACTGCTCAAATCACTCTTGCCACCAAAATATTAAGCTAGTTTTATTACAATTTCCCACACAACTTAGACAATAACAATCAATCACTCAATAATAATCTCTTCAAAGCAGAAATTAATGAAACATATTGTGTGAGACTGCATCAGACAGTGCTGCTTGCAGGGGCGTAAAGTATTCCCCCGCAGCCTCCGCAAGGCAGGGGGGCCTATAAAATAAGAGACGGGGGCACCCGCATGGGCCCTTGACTTGAAGAAACAGGCCATCTCTACATGATATTAGGCCCTCTTTTTTGTTTGAGGGCCCATTCTTGGTAGCTTGCAGGGGGGACTGAGGTACTTGTGTTACGCCAGTGGCTGCTTGCATGCAACTGGCCTCGTTGTCTGGGGTTATTGCCAGTCAGTTACACCAGATGAACTCCTCAGACATGTTGCCACATCAAAAAGACATGCGTGTGACCTGTTGCAATGAAGCAGACAATGGTCAATTTAAACCACCCGCCTGGGATTTGGGCTCGTTTGCGTGCAACCAGCAGCTTTTTTTTTAAGTCCATGACCACTGAGGTCACATCAGAGCATCTTGTGATTGACAGTCTTTTCTATTGCTTTTAATTGTCTGTTTAGAGGCTTAATTTAACTCCAGCCTTTGTTAAAGCAAGTCATACCAAAGCTCTTAGTGTCGCGAGATGTCTGATACAGCCCCATGGCACCTGCTGCACAGCATCTGAAGTCTGTGAGGATTTGCTTTCATCCAGATTCTGTTGGTCAGAATGGAGATCTAGTACTGAGAATATTGTTGCGCTCTAGATGTTTAGAAAAATAGGCAAGTGAGTGGACCCAAAAAGAACAGTTCAGGCTGAGAGCAGGTTCGTACACTGAATAAGGCACTAAAGTCAAGCACAAGGAGTTTTTTTATTTTTCTGGTCAAGCACAATGAGTTTTTATTTTTCTCAGAGCAGAGTCAGAACAATTAAAAACTCCTTATAGTGCCTTATTCAGTGTGCGAACCTGCTCTCACCCAGAATAGAGATCTAAGCAAGTACTTTTTGTAACTTTAAGAAGTTGGAACCTGAAGCTCCAAGAGATTTAAAATGCAAATATCACTGAAAATATATATATATATTTGTAAAGTTTTGAACAGGTCTTTTGAAACAATCTACCAATCTACCAATTTTATCTACCAATAAACCAAAGAACTTTGTTCCAATTGGACATGGTGTTCCTGTCTGATGTGAGTCTGACAAGGCCTCACAGCTCTTGCATGAGAAGAGCAGTGGAGTGGAGATGTAACTCGCTGAACTCCAGCCAAGCAGCTCGCGTGCTGACAGATCAAGCCGCCAGCTAATATAATTGGCCCCCGCCAAAAGAGAAGACATAGATACACACACAGCCGAAACTCCAAACAAACAAGTAGATCAGGTCGGTCAATCCTGAACCTGAAACCAGCTGGCAAGAATATGCTGAGAAGAGTGTCATCCCAACATTTAACTGCCTGCCGATGTTTCCGTTCATATTTTGTTCCAGAACTACTGAGAAACTGCATTTAAGCAATTGTCACCCAGAAAGTGTTTTTGGTCTGAGTATAAACAAATATCTCAAAGTGTTACATCATACTCCTGGTAGACAGGTCTTGCAAATGAATGGGCGTCATTTGAAGATAGGTTGGCCTGCTCACAAAAATAAATTTAACTAAGACAGTGGTGGGAAACCTTTTTAATTTGAGGGGCCATTTCAAATTAATCCAAGGACCGTAAAAGTCCTCCCAGGGCCATACTATGAACACAAACCAGGATTTTCCCCTGCACTTTAGGCCTATATTGAAGATGACCACCTTTAAAACAGACCCCACCTTCTCTAGGTCCCCTGAATATAGCTTAATTGTATTGCAAATGTTTTTTCTAAGATTCCATTACAAAATATGTCATATTTCATGTGAAGCTGCATAACATTAAAATAACATCGGGGGCCACATAAAATGCCTTCAAGGGCCGCAAACGGCTCTCGAGACATAGGTTCCCCACCCCGTGCTAAGATATTATGCTGTCTATTGGTTTTGTTTTATGAGTGTAATATGAGTGACTGGTTGAATGCATGCAGGGGTGGCACTAGGATCCTTTGGTCCCATGTAAGGTAACAGATTTAGTGTTATTTAATACCATAACAGTAATGTGAATATACCTCAAAGTGTCCTGACTATTCTCCCCTGGCATCCAGTGTAGACCTACGTATGTGCATAGTGGGTGGAACGGTTGCCTTGCTGGCCACGGTAGAGACTCCCATCATTAAGGCCTGTGTGCTTGTTTCCTGCCAGGAGAATAAAGGTGACGGAGGTCACAGCTTAGCAGAGGTGTGAACTTTTCACTGGTGGTCTTGAGGCAGACACCGTGTCTGAGATGCTATCTGCAGGAAATTCTTTCCTATAACATACTAATTAAGCGATGATCTTGCAGAGGGGGAACCATTATTTTTGGAGACTCGAGTCCAGAGGTGATTTTTTTCAGGCTTGGGTAAGGAGAGCACGTATCGGCACTTTAAGCATAATGTATGTACATCCACTGAATTATTTAATTGAAATCACATAGGTATATGTACATTTAATAGGGGTCAGATGCTGAGGTTAGACCTGGTGAACGTCCATATGCGAAGATATCTATAATTTATTTCCTCGCCTTCAAATATTCCTATTTTGCTTTTTAAAAAAAATATTTTTTTAGAAGAACATGGCAATCTCTCACAGCTACGTTTTTGGCATACCTTTTGTTATTCTCTTTTACGGACAGTCTACAGTTTGGGAAATAAAACATTTTCATGTGTATAAACCATATGTGTGCAATGTGGGCAATTGCTGTCTGTGTGCGAGATTTATCCCCACAGACATGTCCAGTGCAAAAGACAAATCGTCCCTACAATAACAATAAAGATTTAAATGATTACACAGTAGTTTCACAATAAACTGAGGTATGAGAGGTTATACGCCATATGCAACATCGGATTTTGTAGTTTACAGAGGATGTAAACTATAATATGTAGCCTGCATACAGTACAGCCCATGGTTTGGGATTAGCCAGTTTTATTGCTTTTATGTTTTGATTTAAAATTCCAAATGCTAGGAATTCTCCTGGAGGCCATCTTGAATGTGACCCTCGGACTCCTCACATCTGCTCACAGTTGTTCTGATTCTCCATGCGTGCCTCCACAGTTGGCTACGATCAAACACCAGAGCTCAGTCAGCTCAGATCCGCAGCAGATGTTGGACGGTTTTGTCTGGGGCGGTTTACAGCATGGCTGCGTCATGGTGCAGAGGTGCCATTCACTCCATAAAACGCATGAAAGCACATGGTGACACCATGCCAAATGTAAACCAGCAGTAGCGCATTATCACTCTGGTGTGTATGACAGCCTGTCATATTTACGACGCAGTTCGGATCTGATGTGTAAAGCACCAACACTTCGTTCACAGTTTTTCTCCGTTGACTGTACAGTTCCCAGATCAGATCAGAATTGACAATCCCAACTACTACTTGCGTAAATGTCACATCATTGTGTCTCTTATATTATGCACATCCAATCATCATCCCCATCATTTCGTTGATGTTAAAAAATTGAAATCATAGCCATTTACTGTGCAGGCAAAAAAGTTTATCAGACTTCATCATCATTTTGAACAGGTTACCAATAGAGTCTAGAATGCATCCCCATTACATAGACCTACCAATGATATATAACGTCTAGCACAATAAATCAACCAAATGCCAGTTTAATCTTATCCAACAGCCTGATAATGCAAATAGGGAAATGTGATATATTGAAGCCCTGGCAAAAAAGCGTTTATGATGGTCTTTAGCACAAAACCCTGATATGGAACCTTTTCTAAATGCCTTCTCTTTCACATCCTCTTAGTAATTTGCACAAGCACACGCATGTACGCACGCACGCTCGCACGCACGCTCACACGCAAGCAAGCACGCACGCACGCACACACACACACAGACACACACACAGTACAGTTGATGAACAGGCTCGGTGTCACAGGTCTGTCCAGAACAATGGAAGATTCCCATAACTCATCGCTCAGCACTTTCCTGTTTTTAGAAGCGGGGCTCATTTTCAGAGAGAGAGAGAGATAGAGAGAGAGAGAGACAGGGAGAGAGAGAGAGAGAGAGAGAGAGAGAGAGAGAGAGAGAGAGAGAGAGAGAGAGAGAGAGAGAGCACTTTGCCAGCCAGTGCCAGCTATAACGATCAACGTTATTCTTGGACAGTGCCAAGCAAGGACACACACACACACACACACGCACACACACACACACACACACACACACACACACACACACACACACACACACACACACACACACACACACACACACACACACACACACACACACACACACACACACACTAACCTTTGCATGGCCATTTCACCATGGCAACCCGTTCTATGACGGTCCCCTGCGTAGGACTATATCGGCCGGGGGAGCTGGGGGTTTTAGTGTATGGCCTTGTCCGGTCAAACAAATAGTAGCAAAGGTAATCCCGGTGTTGGTTGCTTTTCAGGCCGTAATTTAATCACGAGTAATCCTGTTAGGCGCTCGATTCAGAATTTTCACTCAATTAATGTAAAGGACGACAGGGGGGAAGGGTGGGATGGGCTCGGAGTGGGGATTTGCAATGCCTGCAGACCTTGGTCTTGGACAAACACAAATGAGACTTTATAGGTGTATCACAGTGCAGACAATATGCAGAGAACGTCAGCTCAGATAGACCAGGGCTGGACTGGCCATCTGGCATAGTGGGCATTTCCCGATGGGCCCCGCACCCTTGGGGGGGGGCCTATTTTCAGAACTGTAAAAAAAGTTCTGCCCCACTAACTATGAGGGGCCCCTATAGCCTGAGAGAGACATATGACATCAGTGAAAAGACTATTTGTGAGACAGACACAACGGCACTGAGAAAAAATAGACGGACAGACAGAAAAAAGGGATAGAGAACAAATTTGACATCCACAGAGTCCTCGAGAGGAAAATCATGGAAACATCCTGTGCTATCCAGGTCCAAAGACAGCATGTGTCACTTCCCACAGGCCAGCACAGCTCTCTTCCTTACTGTCAGCAGCTTCCCTCCTCTGCCATTCTCTGACACCTATGTCATCTGCTGGGTGGGTGTGTCTCCACCCGGCACTTATGATGGACTTTTTGCTGAACTTGTGAAAAACTGCCACTGCTACATGTACTACGTATTTGTCCTCCAGGTTACCCTACACTCAATAAAATGTCAGATATTAACGACTTTATTGATGACAGGACAGTTTGAGAGGTGGACAGGAAGCGAATGGGGAGAGAGATGGGGAGAGGTCTGCAAAGGACCCGGGCCGGGAATCGAACCCGGGTCGGCCGCATGGCAGACGAGTACCCTACCGGTTGGCCACGGCAGGGCCGACCATTAGTTGATGTGAATGATGTGAATGATGTGAGGAATGGCAATGTTGGTGTTGAAAAGAACTAAGAAGAGAGACAAGCAAGCAAAGACAGATGGGCGGACTGACACACAGACAGATTTTTTAATCAAAGCATAAAAACAAAAAATCATAATGAGGTCAGTACATTGCTCACTGCACCAAACACAAAAAGTAAGAGTGAGTTTTGCATGCTCTTTCTCGCTCTCTTTCTATCTTTCTTTCTTTCTCTATCTTTCTTTCTCTCTCTCTCTCTCTCTCTCTCTCTCTCAAACTCTGTGTGTTCCCATCTGCAATGAGGCTTAGTAAGGGATGTATGGTAGACACCCCTTTGCAAAAACCCACACGGCTCAGTGCTCTCACCTGGCCTGCGGCCCTGATCTCATTCTAATCCTCCCCGCCCGGCATTCCGCTCGGATTCGGGCCTACAGCTGTGTGCACCACAGTGACTCCCCACCCCCTATCCCCCGTCCCTTCCTCCATGCCTCTCCTCTCTCCACCACCCCCTGAGGAATTCCCTTGGATCATCACCTGCCACTCATTTAGCGCTGCTGTGGGTTGGTGGTACTAAAATGGCACTCGGCACTCCGGATGTGGTGACAAACAATGGCGCATACTTACACCCATTCTCAATGTAGAAGTAACTGGGTGCAAAAAAATAAATGCTCCATGCACCTCACACCTTAGAACATAGAAGCCTCAAACGACTCCCTTGGATAATCACCTGCCAGTCGTCATGTGGGTTGGTGGCACTAAAATGGCACTCGGCACTCCGGATGTAATAGTGACGCATACCCATTCTCAATGTAGCCTACTAGAAGCAACTGTGTGGCACTAAAATAAATGCCCCATGCGCATACATACTGTACAGAGCTCACCATGGTACCAATATATACCTTCTTCTCTGCCGGTCATAGCGCCTGCTGTGGGTTGGTGGAACTAAAATGGTACTCTGCATGTAGTGGCAGTGACTGTGACACATACTTTTACATACAGTACAAATGACACTTAAGCGTTGTTTATACATGGCCGGGTATGCCGGGTAAAACGTTTTTTCTCTACCTTCACCAAAATATCTTCGTTCACACCATCAGCAAATCTGCATAAATATGCTGCTGAGAGCTGTCATACATATGAGCACGGTAAGGAGAATGCCGTTCAAGTTTTTAGGAATATTCGTTTTTAGAGTAAAAACTTCCTTTTGTGTGTAAAAGAAAGACACACGCGAAGGGAGAGGTCTTTGTTTTTGAAAACACCCTGTTATGTACAGTATAAAATAATCCCTTCTTGCACATGCCTTTCATATTGCTGTTATGCCTACTGTCCTTCCTCTCTTCATGATCTTCCTCTTATTGCAGTTGTCATCACCTGCCAATCATAGCACTACTGGGGTTTGGTGACACTAGAATGGCACTCTGCACTCCGGATGCAGTGACACCTTGACTTTTACCCAAGTGGCATCTGCACTCTGGCTGTAGTGGCAGTGAAAGGGACTCTAAAATAAGTGCCTCATGCCTGTGCCTTATTCCTTGTGAATATTTACTACACCGTGGTGCTTTGGTGGCACTAAAATGGCACTCCGGATGTTGTGACACATGCCATGACTCACTTTGGCTGTGACCCAAGTGGCACTAAAATAGGTGCCCTGTGCACATACCATTCACCTTGTTAGTAAGGCCTACTTCCTCTGTGCCCAGTCATCGGCTGCCAGTGACAGCATTGCGGTTTTGGTGGCACACCCTACTCTACAGATGTAGTGACACGCCTATATTCACTCTGACTGTAGGGACAACCTGGATGGTACTAAAATAACCGAACATTGAGCACAGACAGGAACGAGGTGCTGCTAAAGCAACTGCCCCTTTGCCGTAGAGAACAACAATGCCCGTTTTGAAAGTTCTTCTTTGAAAGTTTCTTCTCACATTGTACTGTGGTCCACATTTTGACATGATAGTCTAAAAATGCTTCACGATCAAAAGCATGTCACAATGATGGCCAGATTCTTCACAGATGTCCTCTGTCAGTTTCTTCCCCCCACTAAAATAGTCATTAACTACCAGACAATTATTGTTGATTGTGATATAGATAATTTCTTTTGTCTCATATAATTGCACTATACAATTTGTGATTATAATATGGTCACACTATCTATGCAGCATGCATTTGCTGATATCGACCTATACTGTACAGTACTCAGTACACAGTACACCGTACACAGTACACAGTATTACAATTTAAATATAAGCATAAAAGCAGAACTTCAAGCATATCTCATCCATCCACATCAGTGAGTGACTAAGCTTTTCCTGAGTTGTTCCCCCATATCGTGAGAAAGGACCTGCCATCAAAGCTTAACTGTCAGGTAGGTGGTGGTGGGGTAGACTGGTCATGGGGGTTGGTCCGCTGACACCATTGGCTGGGTCTGGGACAAAAATCATGTAATAGCTCCCCCCACCTCAATGATGTTCTAAAGGGGACACAATTCTGCACCACCACCCCTTCCTGGGCCCGGCACAACTGACCCTTTTGCACCTCCCCTTGTCGGCTTCCCTGGTAAGGGGGGTTGGTCTGTCGTCTGCGACTCTACCGTAGAAGTAATTAAAATCTCAGCGGCAGGCATTGCTGGGGCCGTGCAGACATGCGGATATGCTCTCCGACAATGGAGGTCATTCTTCTTGACTGACTGGACCCTAAAGCCAGGGGCATCTGCCTTGCTGAAAGCAACCAGCCTGGTTGGGGTGAACTCTGCAAATAAGTCTCTCGTCCCGAGTCATTAAAAGCATGTTACCCTTCTGCTCATCTGGAAACCGGACTGCTGTGAGGAAATTTGAGTTTTATTGCCGCTGGCCGTCTCTCTCCCCACGGGCGGGCACTCTTGCAAGAAATGGATTAGCTTTGGTGGTGGGCGTGGAGGAGCAAATCTTCGAAGATGTATTTCTGAAGATGCTGTTTCTGTTTTTCTTCCATCCTTCTCTCTCTTTCTCTCTCTCTCTCTCTCTCTCTCTCTCTCTCTCTCTCTCTCTCTCTCTCTCTCTCTCTCTCTCTCTCTCTCTCTCTCTCTTTCTTTCTCCTCCCCCTCTCTCTTTCTCTGCCACATTCTCATTCTGTATCTTTCTTTCCCTCTCCACCTCTCTTGCTGTGTATCTCTCTCTGTCTCTCATCCTCTCTATCTGTCCGTCCGTCTCCCTCCCACAATGGTAATCAAAATGTTGGAATGCTCGGCAACAGATTAGGGAAGTTGTTTTCCCTGCCTCACTGCCCAGATCCTGGACACACAACTTTCATAAGGAGGCTTAGGACTTTAGCCTGTCTTTAGCTTTGGCTAACGCTGGGAGGTTGCTGTGGGCCCAGCGCCGCTGACAGCTTTGGCTGGGCCCAGGACAAAGTCATCTGAATGGGCCCCCCACCCAATACATACAATGTAATGAGATCCCAATTCCCCCCACCCCCTCTGGGCCCGGGACAAATGACCCCTTTGGCTTCCCTGTGTGGGTCCACTATCCCAGCCTGCAGTGCCTCATATAAAACTGGAGAATTTGGGAAGCCAGACACTGCAAACAGGCCACTCAAACATAATACGTCCTGAAAGCGTGGCGCTTTAGGGGGAAGTCCATCAACAGGGCTTACCTCTGAGACGGAGGATAGCTGGGGTTTACCTTAAATGAGAGCACCCCCCTCTCCTGCCCACCTCCACACACACACACACACACACACACACACACACACACACACACACACACACACACACACACACACACACACACACACACACACACACACACACACACACACACTCTCTCTCTCCTCTCTCTCTCTCTCTCTCTCTCTCTCTCTCTCTCTCCCTCTCTCTCTCTCTCTCTCTCTCTCTCTCTCTCCACACACACACCTCAACTTGATCCACTGAAAGGTAATCGTCTCATAAGGACGTCTGGCAGGAAGTCAAGGCAGCAAAGTCATTGGGGATTACTGTCTAGAAAAATAGTGAATATTTCATGGTCCTCCATTCCATAGGCTTTTCCTCTCAAGGGCCATTTTCAGATTGTTGACAACCAGAGATGACGCTGACGATAATGGATATATCCCTACATAGCCTATACAAGGTGCTCTGTCGAGATGGGCTGCTATGTGGAGATGAGATGCAGCTGAAGCCCAATCCAAACCCTCACCTTAGCCTCTACAGTTGCTACCATTGACGTACTGTATATATTGCTACTGCGGTGCATTGTGGCCAGGGCCGGATTAAGATACCCGGGGCCCCAAGGCTACAGGTTGCGGTGGGGGCCTCTTTGGAAGGAAAATTTCAGTGTCATAATTATGAGCTAGGCATTAAGGATAATGTGTCTAGCAACTGTAGAGAGGAGTATGGTTCAAAAGATAACATGGTTCAAAACTGTACTCAACACCTCAAATGAATTCTACAATATTTCATCTGGTCACAATTCTGCAATGTATGTTTTACTTTTGGACAATCAGGCCCCCCAGGCAACTGGGGACCCCTAGGCTGCAGCCATATCTAGCCTGTGTGTTAATCAAGCCCTGATTGTAACTTTGTTGCACAGCTCGACAGGTTGCTCATTAGCACGATGCCGGTTTGAAATGTATGGACTTATGCTGTTTTGGCACAATGGTGCTTTCATATTGTGTCCTCCGAAGTCCATCTGTGACATGGGCTGGACAAAGGCACCATGGGGTTAACCTTTGGCCCCTATGCCTGTGAGGAGAGGTCAATCTATTGAACCCCCATATATCATATGAACATCAACAGACCCAAATATTGTCAAGACAAAGTGTGTCATTCAGATGTGTACTCCTTTTGTAGGTTGATCCATGTGGGCACGTGGTATTCATATTGATTCCAATTAAAAGCAGGTGGCATATTGAGCAGTGACACTGCCAGCTCGGTAGCCTTTTGTGCTCTAAAAGGCTATTTCACTGCTGCAGGGTAAAGACATTGGCCCAAACTTAACTGCAAGTTCTTTTTCCAACATTGGACATAAAGATTCTGTGAAACCCAAATGTGCAGGAAAATATGTCACTTTAAAATATACTATAATATAATACCGTAATTAGAAATCAGATATGCGCTGATTACAAGTCAACCATTGTCACAGGATGTCAGCCAGTATGACTTCTTGCTACGTATTTATATATGGCCCATTTAGCCCATTTCGCACTGCTAATTCAGTCATTCCCCCAGTCTTGAATTATAGATACAGTGTATTACAGCGACTGGAAGATTTTAACTAATGGCATACTAACAGCACACTGGGGCTTAATGCCTGGCCATTTATTGTATGACTCATAATCATTTCTATATTCAGGATTATCAGACTTGCCAAGCCCTAGGCAGTGGTCGTATGTAATCTTTTTTTTCTTTTCCAAATGACATTTAATATGGTGGGGGGGGGGGTCTATTTGAAGGCACATGCATTTGCTCATTCAGTCCCCACTGTAATAAAGACAGCCCTGATAGCTCATCTAGAAATTGTGAATTAGCTGATGATTAGCAAATAGCTATAGTTTTTAGTATTCTCTGAAAGAGAGGGAAGCAACTGTTGGAAGAGCGTGGTATTTATTGTGCATTAGTCGTGGACCGGTGAGAGAGGGGAAAAAAATCCTGATCTGTGGAAAAGTGGGCACTGAACGATCGGAAAAGAAAGCAGTGGGGCAGCACAGCCCACACACACACACACACACACACACACACACACACACACACACACACACACACACACACACACACACACACACACACACACACACACACACACACACACACACACACACACACAGTGGGCTACACAGTTTCACGTGACACAGTAATAAAACTAAACTTGGGACTGTGGAGTTTGGTTGGTTTGAAACGTGAACAACGCAGATCAAAGCCACCCAAAGGAGACATGATATTCCACCGCCCACTAAATCACTGTCAAGTGCATCCACGGTTGGCCAGTCCTGTCTCCAATTTCCTTTTGTTTCAGAGAGCGGGTAGGTTGGATACTCTTGGCAGCAACATGGCAGTCATGTGCCTCGCTTTTACATTTCTATTTGTGATAGTGAGTGCTTTTGTAGGACAGATGTCATAGAAACAGGATAGCAACATTTCATAAACTACTTGAGCCATTTATTCACCCTATATAGTAGGTGGCATTGTGCATTGGACATAGCTTGTAATATTCTAAAATCAAACTATGGCATGTGTATTTGCAGGGGAGACTATTTAAAACATGTATTGTTTTTTAAAAAATATATTTTTAGGGGCTTTTTTGCCTTTATTTGACAGGACAGTTGAAGATGGTGACAGGAAGTGAATGGGACAGAGAGACAGGGGAGGATTGGGAAATGACCCCAGCCGGACTCGAACCGGGGTCCCTGTGGGTGGGCATGCAAGTCCAAATGTGGGGGGCTTAGCGCGCTGCGCCACAGCACCCCTTAAAACATGTATTGTTGACCTTTTTTACATGTTGTTTTAAACCAGAGTAGGGATTACCTTTTTATTGATATTTGCTCTATGGGTACAAACACACAGCGACTCCCATGTTAAGTTAAAATGTCATGTCTTCATCTTTAATATGAAGTTAGAAAAATGCTTCCAAAATATTTATATATATTTACACATACTGTTGATATTTACACAGGTACTACAAGTGAACAAAATCAGTAACGATATGTACATGCTCTCTAACATTTGGCACACACTGTCATGCAACACACATCTATCCATTTACAACACAAACACAATATCATGCACTTCAGATTTGTCAGCAACATGGCAGAGTTTTGATAAAAGGCCATCCGAGTTTCTTTGCTCTCACAGTAACAAAATGCACACTTTGTATTACTATAGTAGTAGAAAAGAATCCGTTATTGCCTGAGTTCATTAAAAAAAGATATGGCAATGACAGGATAGCCCTTCAGTTAACACAAAGCTTACTAAACCAAATACAATGCAGCTTGAGCAAGAAATGCTTGCAGAAAAGCACTGATGTGGTTCCAGTTGACTTTTGCCATTTGGTCTCTAGACTAAACAATTAGCGACAGGAAAGGCGAAGAGAGGCGTAAAAGGAAACAACGGCGGCTCAAAGTCGTCAAAGGCACGCGGCCTAAACAAATCAGGGAGCCGGGGCAAACCATAACACTGTATCTGCACACTCAGCAAGTTGTCACACACAGCACACACACTCTTCAAACAGACAGAGTTACGACTTCAGGAACAAGTCATATCGGAGAGAGAGAACACAATGCTGGAGTGTGATTCCAGACTGCAAGTTAGTTGCTAGTCAGATAGCAGCTTATTTGGTTTCCAATGGGTAATTGCATTGCAACCAACTAAGTCAGCTAATGCAGTCAGTGACAAGGTCATTGACATTTTCTAAGAAGCAGATGTCAGGGTGGTGTAACCACAGCTAAATGCCACCATGGTTTGGATTTGTTGTTGTGGTTGTTGTTGTTTTTACTTGATTACCGGTATCTAAGAAGCATATTCATTGCTTGTACATTCATTACCAATTGTTAATTCATTCATGGGCATTAGCTGTGGTTGAACCACCTGACGTAACCTCTGCAACCAAAAAAAACGTCAATGGCCCAACTATGGTTTTGGGAAACACTCTCCCGAGCAGGAAATGCTGGCAAGATAAGTAAAGTACACAGTAAAAAGAAAAGGTTCCTCGAAAGAACCCTCTGTTGGCTCATGGGGGACCCTAAAAAAGTTCCTCTCAGGAAACATAAAAGATAGAGGAAGAACTTAAAAGTTCTGAGAAGATACCCAAGGTCCCTTGGAGAAGCTTTAGAGGTTTCTTCCACAGTGGCAACCCAAGCTTCCTCAAAGAACCTTTCGGTTACTGGGTTGTCTCAGGAACCATGAGGTTCTTTCAAGAACAATTTGTCACATACAGTATACGTATTCACTCTAAGATCTTTTGGATAGCACAGAGAACTTTTAGGGTTTCCTCGACAGTGACAAAATGAAGGTTCTTTGGGGAACCTTTAATGTTTTCAGTGTAGGTGAGAGACAAGGCCTCAGTGGGTTACGCTGAATTGGCTTCCATCCCATTTGGACACTGGGACATCAAGATGACATCACTGCCATCAACACTGCTGATCAATGACACGTTCACAACAAATGACTTCAATATTCAAATATTCAAATATACTAGATATCCTTCATGTTCTGGTCCTCTGATTAAAGGACCATTTTTTCCACAGCGTAACTGCTGGTTGTTGAGTAACAGAATGTTATAAAGTTAAATGCCACAACTTATGAAAGTCTTAAAGCTATATTAACAAAACGCACAAAAAACATTAAAGCCACTTTTTGTATTGTGGCTGCCCTTTTGGTCACTTTTTAAATGCTTAATTAGATAAAAGGAAACTAAGTGCTTGTTCTTGCTCCGTTAGTATATGTATACGTGTGGTATGAATAGGCAGGCAGTTCATTTAGACAATCCTACTCCACAGGTAAGAATACACTATCCTCTCCCGAGTGCTACAACTGCAATTTGACTTCTGTGATAGTGCATTGAATGCAGTGTTTTGGACATGGAAACACTGCAAACTGCAAACATCTGCACAAACACGGCATTTTAATGCAGTATGCAGTGTGTTGGGCATGAGAACACTCCAATCCTACAAAAAAAACTGCAGTTAAATAAAACTGCTGGTAAAAATGAACTATCCTCTGTGAATAGCAATACAATAGGAAGGAGAGGATGTTATCAGCTCAACCTGGAAAATAAGAGCTGCACTCCACACTGTGACCTCAGGGCGTAACATTTTATATCAACACGTAATACAAAAATAAATACTATGAATATATATATTATATGTACACACAGTTGATATCGACCGTACGACAAACAGACAGACAAAAAGGACTTAAACACAATACTTAAACATTTTCACCGTAATAAACATCACTAGGGTGACCTCCCATTCCTTGTTAAATTCTCACAACTGTAAAAAAAAAAAAAAAAAGAAAGAAAGAAAGAAAGAAAAAGCACTGTGACACCCCCCCTCCCATCCCACCCCTTACAGGTTAATACATGCTGGGGGAAAATATGAAAGGTAGGACTTCAACCCTCATTGTGAGACCAAGAAACACAAACAGACAGAAGGAGCTATATGCACATCTGAGATATAGTGTTGATAGGGTTGAAAAAGAGCTATCAGACTGTGCGGTTAATAGGTTGAAAAGTGAGGGTGAAAAAGTGGTAAATAATTGTGTTAACACTTCATTGGTAAGAGGTAAGAATAAAGCAAAGGTAGTAACAACAATAACAGCAACTCACATTACCATTTCATTATTTTCTGTTTCTGTTTTTATAGTAAGTGCTTTTTTAATGTCATACCCTCTAGGGGCACTTTGCCCTTTTTATTTTTAGAAAAAAGAAGTCTGTTGTCTCTCTCCAGTACACTGCCTGTAGAGTCTTAGTTAAGAAGAACACATGGTGGCAAAGATTCCTAACTTCACTGTCCTCATGCAGTCTTCTTGCCATGCATCGCTCAAGCATGGCTGAGGAGAGACAGGCCAGTTGATGATGAGGGGAAGAGTAGTGGTGATGAGCAAGAAGTTCACGGTGGAACGCACGTCGCATGTCATCGCTGTCCAGCAGAAACCTCATATCTCCACCTTTAAAATACTAATTATTATCATCATTTTTTTTTTCAAATATACCAGTTGAGTTCAGTACAATATTGGTGGGTTTCCAGGAGTATATGACTTTTATAAATGATTTAAAACCCACTTATTTTATTTAGAAAATAGTTGTTTGAAACAAATAATTAGATCAAAAGATTAAATAAGATTATAATAATTCTAAGATAGAGTGGAGATACAAGGTTTCTGCCAGTCAATGACGATATCACATGTCAAGCATATCTCAATAGTTGAGGGCGAGAATGACTGTGATAACGTTGAGCAAGAAGCTTGCAGTAAAACACGGATCCCTCAAGCACAGCTGAGTGGATACCAGTTGAGGGTGAGGATGAAGGAAGTGATGAATATCAAGAAGCTCACAGTAGGACATGGCGCCACTCAAGCATGGCTGAAGAGAAGAAAGTTGACTGTGAGGATGACTGTGGTGACGAGTAGCGAGAGGCTCGGAGCTTGACTCGAAGACCCGCTGAGAGGAGACGTTGTGGCGAAGAGGGCGTCTGACTCATTCCGAGGAACCGCCATGTTGCAGATGTTCCCTTCGCAGCATGCTGTGCACACCTGTTGGTTCAGAGGATGAGAAATTACACAAACAGATTAGAGAGAAGTGAGTGAGTTTCATCATTTGTTATAAGCCGTTAAGACATGGCCCCTTTAATAATAAACTGGCTGTTACAAGAATGGCAAGGACCAAGATGTAATGCATTACTAAAGGCACTGTATAATGATTCCAGGAATATAGAATGTGGAATTATGACCACTAGCAAGACCATTATCAGAGTGGTATAGTACTATGGTATGCCATATTTTCAGTGTAGGCCTATATTACGCTGGTGGAACGGTGTTCATTATGGGGCTACCACAGTCTACACTGTACTATGCTCATAACACATACATCTATGGACAGTGTGAGGAGACTAAGGTTGTTCCTAGGAAATCTGTGATCAAACCTGTCTTAGGTTGCTCTTAGCGACAGTTAAAGGTTGTTCCTAAAACATGTTTGTTCAAACCTGTGACTGTGATGACTTAGATGCCATAGATCATGATCAAGATTTGAAGGACACACTGGCCATACACTCCCCTCACCCACCTGTCACTGTAGGGTCACAGGTATTGGAATTGGAAAACCATTAGCCTGTGGTTGTCCCAAGATTTCACAAACACACAGCACCATTCTTTTTCCATCTTGAAATCATATCATCATGATATAAATGTCTGTAATCTTTTTTAAGCAGCGTTTGTCTATGTATACATGCACTGTTGACACTTGCTCATGAAAAAAGTCAGAGATGTTAACTCCTCGTCTGCCCTTAGGACTTCCACTCACTATGACCTCAGGGCGTAACATTTTGCATGGCTCACCTAACATCAACACGTAACACAAAAAAGTCCCAAATGTTAATTCCTCGTCTGCTCTCAAGACGTCCAATTATTTCCATTTCCTAACACCAATTGCTGTTAGCCCAGGCCCTGCCAACACAGGTGCTGGTCGCCCCAGGTTAGCGGCCCGTCAACGAATCCACCCCCTTCAGCCATTACTTCTCACCTCTGCTTCCTGAACCAATTTACTTGTCTGTCTCTGTGTGTATCTTCAGCACTCATGGCATGGCGTGCCTCTTTATCTTTTCACCTCACCTTTGTTTTCAATCACTGTGTGTGAACCCAGTGAAGCCGACAGGGGGGGAAAAACAGGTCACTTGTCCCGGGCCCGTGGAGAGAGGGGACCCAGAATTGGGTCATCATTACATTATAAGTATTGGGAGGTGGGCCCTTTGCAACGACTTTGTCCTGGGCCCAGCCACATCTGTCAACGGCCCTGTGTGCACCCATCACCATGCTCCTCCCCGCCCTATCGTCTGAGTGACAAGCTTAACCTGCGCTGTTTGGCCTGAGCGGTGGCGACACGCACACCTTTCAACACAGATTAGCCTGACGGCTTGCTGAGAAAGAGCAGCCCCATCCCATCCCATCCCATCTCAGCCGTCATCTGTCTGCCTCTGCTCTGTCTATCTGCACTAGAGAGAGATCACTCAGGACGGAAGCATCTTCAGCTTAGCATAGAAAAGTGCACTAAAGTGGTGTTGACTGAGATGAATCGTCTTAGTTGAAATTGGAGGCATATACAGATACACACACACACACACACACACACACACACACACACGGTGTGTGCTGACTGAGATGAATCGTCTTAGTTGAACTTGGAGACACACAGACACACAAACACAGACACGCACGCACACGCACGCGCACACACGCGCGCACACACACACACACACACACACACACACACACACACACACACACACACACACACACACACGCACACACGGTGTGTGCTGACTGAGATGAATCGTCTTAGTTGAACTTGGAGACACACAGACACACAAACACAGACACGCACGCACGTACACACGCACGCACACGCACACACACACACACACACGCACACACGTCACGCACATAGATACAGTATACACTTGTCCTCCCACTACACAGTATGTACTTGGAGGCTTTCCTCAAGTGGGCTTCTTTGTGTTGTTGGAGAGCAGGATTGAAGATGAAGATAGGACTGATTAATAGCTGTGTACTCAGAGGGAACTGGAATAAAGAAGCTCCCACTGTCTATACAACCTCAAACATGCCAGAGATAAGGTCTAATGCTGAAGGAAAACTCTGCTCAGCTGGTATTTATTTCCATGTGTACTGTAAGTCTGTCTCTCGGTGCAGATCATAGTTGAAAGAGAGAGTATTACTTCTCAACTTTGTTCTGAGGTCGTGAGACAAGTCTTTGACCTGCGGAGCTTACCGGTCCAGGTGATTTTGAGTTTCTATCTCTCTGAACCTGGTCCTCTTTAGGGCTTTAAGGCAATGAAAGTTGTTGGAGTTCATCTTATCACAATCATGCCTTCAAATCTAAATAAACAGATACATATACAAAGTATTTCTGCATTCAAGTCAGGTCAAATATTTCTGTATATATATATATACCCAGAATATATATATATATATATATATATATATATATATATATATATATATATATATATATATATATATATGTGTGTATAAGTGTTTTTATGTCCCAACAAAACAACAAAAGTCATATCTGCATTTGGGTCCATTGACTGTGAAGTCTTTCTGGGTCCCAAACATATTTGTTGAGGAGTTTTTATGGCTTGGAAGCTCCTCAAGCTAGCCGGTGCTCTCTATGTTTGGATATCCTAGCCTCAGATGGTTATCTGATGGGAGGTACAGACATTATTGTAGTGTGTGGTCCTTACCCTGAATCCCTCCTGGTCTATGTCAGAGCAGCCTGTGGAGAGACAGTCGTTGAGAGCCACGCAGCGCTTCGTCACAGACACAGAGGTGCCGTCCAGGTTTATCGTGTGCCGGGTGAAGCAATACCTTGCATCTGTAACGTAAAGTTGAAGTTGTAAAACAGAACATTAGCCAGGCCTCTAAAATAGCTTCTTTAAACTATGGTGTCGTGCAAAGGCGAAAGGCCATCATTTTCAACTGTGGCAGACAAGCGTTATCATGTGACCAGATCAAATATCTCAGGCAGTATTTTTCTTTTTGAGAAAACAAAATAATACATTGCCACAATGCTGAAAGTGGGAGATTTTCAAAGAAATCTTTAATTCCCATTTAAAACCTGTTTTATTCTGGAGAGCGTCCAGAATATCCAGTATCAATACAATGCAAGAATACCCACATGTAGGTACATTCTTGCTGTGGCCACCACCAGTAACTGCAAAGCCGGGTTACCAACAGGCAGAGTAGGCAATTGCCTAGGGCCCCAGCAAAACTTCCCACTGAAGGGGCCCTCAACAATCAGCCCCGCCATTGTAAATGACGTCAAGCCAAAAACCAGATTCAGTGGTATGCACTGTATATTACAGTTTACTTATAAAAACCAGCAATGAGTGTACAAAAGCATACATAGCTTACAAGCTGGACACCAGTAGTATTCTGCTAGCCTGTGAAATCCCATGCTGCTTTGCACAATCGCTCCGTTCTGAAAGACAGCATGGAGTCTACCCTCAGTGCAGGGTACCAGATCGTGGTCCCTGTCTCTATCCAATCAGAGAGCAGGGAGGAGTGGAAAGGCGACTTCTGTTTGTTTGAATAGATGCAACCGACACGATTGGCTATGGCTACATATGTCAAATGATACACATTCGTAGTGCCCAATAAAGAACCGTCGTCAATCGTAATCCACACACCCCCTACGGGCTTTACAGAAGGCAGGTCTCCAGACCTTATCTCACTTGTGTCTGGTGATAACCTGGCAAGTATCCCACAGCTGTAAAACAAAATGGGTGCCATCACTGCAAGGTTATGGGAAGAGCCATACCGTTTATTGATACCTGCCAAGTACTTAGAGGAACCTCTTAGTGCATACCATTCAGCTTGTGGAATGCTTTGGTGTTTTTTTTAACTACAGCATTACTACAACATTTCTACAGTATTAGTACTTTGTTTAGTAAAACATTACTGTAAAGTTTACAGTGTATACCCTTATTTTAGGGTTTACACATTAGCTAGCCACTAATACATGGTCAACTGGTGAACTGACTTCGAATACATGTTAAAACAAAATTGTAGACGTGTATTCATAAATGTGTTGTTAATTTCCAGTAAATCCTTTATAATTGATATTATCACAATAAGGACCTTGTAGGCCCTTGATTTTAATACTTGTCTTAAGTCACTTATACAGACAGTCATTAGACATGTGTTAGTGACATGTGCAATATGTGAACTCTATTCAGAAGTGTGTTACCCACACTCATTCATATTTCAGATAAGAAGCTAAGATGTTTGTACCTTTAGGGCAGTAGAGGTCCGGGGCCCAGCGGTTGCACTCGTAGTTGTCCGTCGCCTCTTCACATGTGAAGCACTTGAATCCGCCCGGGTATGGAGTGGCTGAAGAGGAAGTAGAGAGGAAGATGGCAGCACCTTAGTATTTTATCGCATTGTTTTCCCACTTCAGATACATTTGTGAGATGCATAACATCCGCTCTCGTCTTCTAACATCTAATAAATCTCATGACAAAATGGCTACAGCGGCTTTATTCTGAGGTTTAGAGTGAAATGTCTCGTGATGTATTGGGCACAAATTTAAAATGATGTCAAATGTAAAAGTAAATAGGAATCAAAGAGCAATTTGTGTGAACAGTGAAGCAGTTTAAGCAGCACATTTATTTTGCAGGGTAAAAGTGGACTGTTTTCTTGGCAGAGAGCAGGCCTTGCGTAGGCTATAATTTATTGATCTTTGCTTTTAGCTAGGCTTGCTTGCTAAACTCCCGGAACATTCTTTGCGTGATTTACAGCCTAAATCTCACAATCGCCACAATTGTATAATAGCCTAAATAAAAGTCTCTCACAGGAAACTTTTCACTTTTTTCCCCCAAAACCTCTTTTGACCACATCCAAACAATTAACTTAATCAACTTAAGCTGTGAACTTGGATGCCCCTGTGATGCAGCTTACAGTGATTGCAGGCCTAGCACAGTAAATGTGTCAGTGTTAATTCAACTCTTACAGAGTCAATTTGAACGCTTGTGCAGTTGATCCTACTCTGTTAGGTGTTGAATTAACCCTGTACTCTGTACAAATGTACTCTGTTCAACCCAAATTTCAAGCACATTCCCTTTGCGCAAGTGTCCCAGTGGTATAAAAAAACCCACATCTATTCCCACCATCTGTTGTGATCCACCAAATGCACCGTTCACTTCCCAACACATTTCATATCATCGCATCACAACACAACACATCTCGCTGGAGGTCTTAAGGGAGGGGCTCATCTGTTTCTTCACCCCTTTTTAACGACAGCTGAAAGGGTTTTGTAAGCGCCGTCACACAACTTGTGTTAGGGGGGTCTTAAAGCAGCGCTTGTCAGTCACGTTCATCCCATGCAATTCATCATGTGCGCCACATCCAAGCCCTCCACACCCCCACGTCACAGGCCTTCACATAGTCGCCGACCCACAGAGTCGATTTTACCAACAGGCAAACTAGGCAATTGCCTAGGGCCCCACCAAATCTGCTATCTGTTCTGCCATACAAGGGCAACGTGCAGTAACTACTGTATGCCAACTTTGAAACTGAGAAAAATGCCTTCGAAGCCTTGGTATTATGGATATTGTAGCTACTGCTAATTTGACATAGTGATAGCTCTGAAATGGGACACATTTGGACCATAAGGCTTTGTCACAAGATAAAGGAGGTGTAATGAAGACCATTTTCAGACTAAACTCAATTTTGGCAAATATGTAGTTACTGCACTTTACCCTTGTAGGGCAGTGTAAGGGGGCCTCTACTGTTAGCCCCTCCATGGTAAACACACTCCAAAGGGCCACATGTCTACATTTCGCCTAGGGCGGTCAAATGAGTAGAACCGCTGTTGCTGGCCCACTACCCACAGACCCCACAAATCCCCAAGAGGAGCTGTGAGGGTGCCCCCACCCCTCAAACCCCAACACCATGGATAGCTCCCCTCTTGACCAAAAAAGAAAAAGCTAAGGAGCGCTCAAACCCTGTTCCTGGGAGGTCTGGTGCGACAGGATGCAATGATGAAAGATTCTCAAAGATCTAACAAGATTTTTTTCTTCTTCCCTCTTTGGCTGATACTTGATGAGGGGCTGCTGTGGCTGCTGTGTGTATGTGTGTGTGTGTATGTGTGTATGCGTGCGCATGTGTGTGCGTGTGCATGGGGGCACATATGCGCACATGTGTCTGTGTGTGAGCTTGAAGGTTCTGACCTCTTAACACGCTGTCTGGCCTCCTCCTAGTGTGAGCCACTAATCTACTATTGGGGTTTACCATCGGCTGTAACCCTTTCATGTCACCCATTCATCATCACCCCCTCAAAACACGGAGCGAAGCTAAACTGTGAGTCTGGCCCTGCTGAGCATCGCTCACACTGTAATTCAACCAAATTTCAAATCCAAAAACCACATTAGTCTATTTTTTTTAACTTATTGATGTATACAAGTGAAGCGTGGAGCTGTGAAACTGGGTTTTGTGGTGGGGATCAAATATGTGATTGTGTTGATTTATGCCTAACATGTTTTAGTTTGATGTGATTAGGAAGGATGGAATAGTCAAATGGTGGATTTTATGTGTTTAGGGTGCTCAAATTATTATTTTATCTGTTTAGTATAGGGATGGACGATATCACTTTTTTTGAAAACCGATGAGTATGAGTACATTAATGTCTGTAATTGCCAATACTGAGTACCGATAAGCCACTGATACTTTTATCCCCAACATACAATGAAAATAAATGCACAGACTTGTTTTTTCCACCTGTGATATTTGTTTTACTGTCCATTTCCATGTAGATTTAAATGTTAGCAAATGTATGAGGCGACACTTTATTCCCATGCTGTTTTCAAGTCAATTGAACGTGATGAGCTGTTGCGCTGTTTCGTGTAATATCAGTATATCGGTGCCTGGTATCGGCAAGTGTTTGACGAGTACGAGTTTACTGAGCAAGTATCGGGGCTGAGTTTAGTTAGCCTGGCGACGCCATCCTATGTACTCCACCCAAAGATTTTGGCTCCGCACATCGTCTGGCAAAAGTCTCAGTTAGCCAATCAGCAAACAGTTGAGAGTGGTGACGCAGAACTCACCCGCGAAGTCAGTTACTGATTGGTTAAGGTAACTATATTCACACTTTTGTTTTGTTATTTGTATGCTTTTGCTATGCTATATCGTAACAGTCATGCTAATAAAGCATAATATGGGTTTTAATTTGAATTCGGAACTCCAATGAATGTAAATGCCAGAGTAAGATCAGACCATCTCCCACCATCCACGGAGACGAATTACTCTTGGCTTTTGCCAGACTGATTGACGGGGTCAACAGTCGGCTTTTCTCCCAGGCTAGAGTTTAGTACCAATTACTCAAAAAGCACTCGATATGGCAAAACAAGTGGGTGGGTTCCCTCACAAGGGGACTCAAGCTAATATGGCCCTTATTGAGTTTGGACCGCCTGACTTTTTGTGAAAATACCCTAAGGCACTGTACTCAAACCTGAGATCTGGACCCAGGTTCAATTCTGGCCCGAGGTAATTTCCCAACCCTAACCCATTACTCTCTCACAACTACTTCCTGTCATCATATCACTGCCACTATGAAACAAACGCATTAAAATCCCCCAAAATATAAGGTCCACAGACCATACAAACCATCCAACAAGCACAGTAGTACAGTTGCTGCACACGTCTAGAAAGAAACCGTGAAAGATGCTGCCTATTTTTTGTTCTGACATTGATGGAGAAGGAAAACTAGTCAAATTGAGACAATCTTATTGTCAAGTAACTGTATTTATGTAGTCCCGGGAGTGGTATTTACCATATCACATAACAACTTAACCATATGGGTCTTCGTTTGGCAAAGAATCACGTCTCACACTCTAGTCAGTCTGGTGTAATTTCGTGAAGTTTTTCCCCTCATGTGTCAAATTCCTAGATGGCTAAATAAAGAAGTGAGCTTTTCCATCACAGTCATATGACCACAATTTGGGTGAATGAGAAGCTTCTGAGAGCCTCTGTCTTGCAATCGGTGTCAGCAAAGACGCGAACAAGCCAGAGAGTGACTACATTGCAGAGACATGCTGGGCAACTCGACAGCAATTTTGGTGTCAAAGAGAGTTAGCACAGCTCTTATGCCATCTCATCTTTGACCACAAAAATATAACCATGAGCCAGTAGCGTACCAAATCAGACTGACCACCAGTGACACTACTGTGCGGAACATCTCTCTTCCTTTAACCACAAGCGTAGATCCTTGTGCTTTCTGTCACTTTTATGTGTTAAAATACCAATTTGTCCTACTTTTTTCCTACTGTCTGCCTGCGTGCATGTAGTGCCTGCATACAGTAAAACACAGTGCTCCTACAGGAGACCAGATACTGTATAGAACAATTCATTGCCTTATTGAAGCATTCACTGAAGCAGGAATATCGACTCCAAACGTGGATGCGTTTCAGGGGGGTTATAAAAGATGATTTGTTTGATTCCCCTTTCCCCATGTATGAAGAGACCTGACACTATCAGTGCTATAGAGCTTGTGCAGAAGGACAAAACCAAAGAAGATTAGAAAACACAACATAGGCTACAGTGTGTAAATGTGTTTTACTGGCAGAGTTGCTGGCTCTCTTCTGTCCTTCTATTTGTCTCCATTTATGTGTTAACTTATTTCATGTAAGGCGGTCGTATTGTGGACACATGATTGTGTCACGTAAAGCGGTGAATGACTCTCTGGTCTCTGTGTGCAGTGCTGTACATCGGCCTATAACTTTACCACAGTGCAGGGCTGCTGATAGCTTTAACTGGACCCAGTGCAAAGTCATCTGAGAGACCCCCCCTTCCACCCACCCAATACATACCTTCTAACCTTCCCAATGGGCTTTCACTTTCACTTTAATGAGAACCAAATTCTGTGCCCGCTCTCTCCCTGGGCCCGGGACCACTGACCCCACCCACCCCCACCTCTGCCCCCTGTTGGTTTCCCTCACACAGTGATCCTGCAACAGAGCCCTGCCGTCCATCTCCCCTGCAGCCCTCAACAGGACCCCAATAATAACACCCCTCTGGCATAATCACAGGTTACCGCGGGAGACACGCCGCCACAGGGTCTAATACAGGATTCACACCAGCCAGCCAGACAACCAGCCCAGGATTACCATGGGATATTATGGGATAGATAGCCCTGTGCTGATGGAGCTGGGCCCTAGCACTAACAGGCATGCAGGGATTATCAGCATGGATGACAAACTGAGGTGAGGTGAGGAGTGGTATCTAAACTAATAACTAATATCAGTGACGGAGTGTAAAAAATAGCAGCCTCACAACACTGACGCTGCATGAATAGAAAGAGGTGAAGCCCTTATGATGTCAGATGCACAACAATGTAAGCGTGTCCTTGGTGAAACATTCACCAAAGTTAACTTAGCCATCATACCGTCCATCTAAAAGGACAAATTAATTGATTCGTAATATATTTCACAACATATCACACAGTATGTGTAAGGTTTACAAAGACCTATGAGTGTATGTGGAATGTAAACTGCTTGCTTAGATGTAATGTGAAGAACAGTAATGCCTTGTTTACACACATACTTGAGGGGTGAAGGAATATGATGTCATTCTCGGTGAAGTCCCTCGCACACGCAGAGTCCATCCAGTCAGCGAAGACCATCAGAACCATCACCCAGGCCACCACAGGCCAGGGTTCCATTGCAGAACATCGATTCACACATGCAGCTTTCTGAGCTTTGTCTCAGAAGTCAACCTGTTGGAGGAAGAGAAAGGAGGAGGAGGATAAGAAGAAGAAGAAGAAGAAGGAGAAGAAGAAGAAGAAGAAGAAGAAGAAGAAGAAGAAGAAGAAGAAGAAGAAGAAGAAGAAGAAGAAGAAGATTTAAGCACTTGTTATGAAGCCTATCCTTCAACAAACAAATCTTATAAATGTCTGACATTTAAAAAACCCAGACCAGACTTTAACTGAAATTTAATCAATTAAATTGAATGTCAGATCTGAAAGGTACTGGATGGATTTTGGAAATACTGAAAGCTTAGAAATTCTACGCTCATATCCATCTCATTATAGAAAACTGTGAAAATGTTCTTAACCGGCCCCTGTTTCTTATTACAATGCGCTTCTACAGACTATACAAGACTTTGTTTTTCTTATTTCTCCAGACTTCCAAGTCCAATTAGCTGAATCTAGTTTGACTGCACAGTCAGGTCATCAAAAAACCAGCAGAGTTCACAAAATAAACACAGTTCATCTGGAAAATTAAATTTCATTTAGCCGAGAAAACCTCTTGAAGCTGAAAAGCTTGTTCTCATTGTCTTTGGACCAGATGATTATTTTGACTTCTCCCAGACCTGCGCTGCGTTTCTCGAAAGTGCAGTTGTTAGCCAGTTAGCAACTTGGGTAGTTGTCAATGAAGAATTGCATTGCAAACAGCAAAGTAGCTAACATACTTAGCAACTACAGTTTCGAGAAATGCACCCCTGGTCAGGTATTCACAGATTTCCCAGGAGCATGCTTCCATTTGTGCTGCCTTACACTTACACCACAATCATGATCTTTCACACACATTCATGTCTCCATACCGTACAAGACACTTAATATGGAATCCCTATCATGTTTATAACCCCTGGCTTAGCACCTGTGCAATATGAAATAGACTTTTCTGAAATCTTGTCAAATTATTGCGTAAAGAGTTTACCAAATTAGAGAGAAAAGCAGAGAACTATTAAATATGAAAATGAGTAACAGCCAACCTTTTGTCTGCTTATCTAATTGTAGTAAATAAAGAGAATGCTGCAAAGATAGCGCAGAGTGAAGAATTCTCAAACAGTCACATCGCACTCAGTCATCTCCACTGTGTCCTGCTGTGAAATGCAAAAACTCTTACAACTATGCATGCCAGCCAAACCTTAATAAACAAAGCAAGGTTTTTTAATATAAATCCCACCCAAAGTGTACATACCATGGCACATTATACAATAAACCTTTTGAAATCTGTTTATTTTATGCTTAAAAAAAAACAATAAACAGATTTTGCTGCAAAATTAGAGTGGAGAGTGAGAAGGTCTGAAAGTCACATCGTACTCACAGTCATCTACAAGACTGGCCAATCCAGTGTGTCCTTTTGTGAGATGCATGATCTCTTACATGTATATAGCCATTCATGACCAAACAAAGTAAGGAATGTGATATAAAACCCACCCAATGTGTACATACATTCCATGGCACCTTTGGAATATAAAATAAAACTTGTAAAATTGGTTTGTCATATTATGGTTAAAAGAGGAGGGGGAACTAGAGTGGAGAGCCAGGAATCTCAGTCACGGTGTGCTCACAGTCATCCACAAGACTGCTCAGTCCAGTATGTCCTGCTGTGAGACACATGATCTCTCTCTATAACCATTCATGTCCAAACCTTACTGCGACATAAACAAAGCAAAGTTGAATGTGTACATCCCATGACACCTTTACGATATAAAATTAAGGTTTTTGACATCGTAAAATGTTAGAAATGTTAGAAATAAGCTGCAAATTCAGAGTGGGAAGCGGGGAAGTCTTTAACAGTCACACCGTGTTTACAGTCATCTCCAAGACTGGCCAGTCCGGTGTGTAGTGTGGTGTCTTGCTAGAGATGCATGATCTTGCCTTTGGCCTCTTTGTGCATGGCATGAAAAAGCCCACGCTGTCCGTGAGACCCAGAGAGAATACAGAAGCAACTGGCCGAGGCACAGGCGAAAAGGGGGACCCGCGGTTTTGCATTCGCAAGAGGGAAAAAATTGGAGCACATCACACATTTATCACACAGGCTTGACTCCGGCCCCTTTTGTCTACGCTGCTGCAGACACCGTGGACGAGGGGGCAGATGGTAGCGGAGCAAGAAATGTGATTGTTCCTTCCCAGCCAGCCTCTGCTGATGCACTTGGCCGCTCAGCGCATCCACATTTAAATTCACAAATTTAATAAGCAGGGTAGGCTATATAGTGTAGCTTCTGTCCTTTGGTTCTGTGTTTGAGACGAATTCCACACCCCTTGGTATCAGCAGCTCTGGGTAGGGGAGTTTCAATTCACAAATTCAATCAGCGATTACTTCGATTTATTTGTTCTGGGTTTATTTGGTTCTGAATTTCAGACCCCTCGGTACCTCATAGCACCTCTGTGCTGGGATTTTGATGTCACAAATTTAATCAGTGTAGCTTAGGTTTATTTGGTTTTGTGTTTGAGAAAACTCTTCACCAACTTTTTTTTCTACTGAGTTCAACAGTTCAGCTGCCAGAGGCGCAGCCAAAGACCCAATACTTATTGCAGCGAGGGGCTTTACTTCCAGAAGTTAACTGTGCAATTTGCAGATTAGGCCCCCACAACAAATGCCTCCCGAATCAAAGGGAAGGGGGAGTGACTTTGTCACCTCATCCGTCCGCTGGAAGCAAACTCAAACAGCACTCCATAATGTCTTTCCTAAGATGTCTAATTCGTCCTCTGAGCCTCCTTTTGTACGCCTCATTGCATCCTCAGTCTCTCGCTGATGTCAGTGGTCACTGCTGCACGAGGCCTCGGTATCCCTGGGCAACGGGCAGACCGTGCTCTGGATGTGTAAAAATGTTCAAAACATTCAAACACACGCATGGGTATACACGCCCTGCACACGCACATACACACGTACACGTTCATGCACATATGTGTACACAAACAAAGTGCACACACGCACGCACGCACTCACACACACACACACACACACACACACACACACACACACAAAGTTACTAGTAGGTCGAGGCAACAATGGGGTTTCCCTACGGAAAAAAAATCACCAAACCATACTATGGAATCTTTCCTGAATATATTTCAAACAAAACCCCCTAGCAACATTTCTGGTTGAATACTATGTAAGCAGGAGCTTGAGAAATAGTTAAAACTTGGATCGAATGTTGCATCGTCCTCGCATGGGGAGAGATGCAAAAAGTTGAAAAAGAGATTTCATGCTTGGCGTTCCATGACCAAAAAAATATGCTTCATTTTCAAAGCTTTCACACGGTCGGTTTGTTCTAGACGGAGCACGATGGTGCTGACACGATGTGAGATTTATAGTATGATGGAGGTAGGATCACGCAGGGCTATTATGGTGGAGTGATTTATGATCAGCAGACTGTGTAATATATGCAGTGATGTGATGTGATGCCCAGGAGCCAAGAAAGACATTAAATGAAAAGCCAAGATGATCCACATTAGGACTCCATTGTTCTATAATCAATTAATCATTTTAAACGATTTTGAATTTAAAGTGTAAAACGACAAAAAACAGACATAATAAAAGACAGTATTAAATATTTCTGTGGCATAACTTCAAAGGAAGTGATTTGTTTGCCAAGTATCAATACAAAATTGTTCTTTGTACATTCGGTGAAAAAAATTCTTGATCTAGTCAGTCTTTGATGTGGTGAAATCCATACAATGCCATAAATCTGTCAGAGAGAAAACTTTCTATTATACAATTTTTGACATTAAGTAAGTTTACATTAGAAAGTATAGTATTGCAAAAAAATTAAAATCAAAACTGCTGCAACTTAAACATCAATCATTTGGGCCCATTTTACACTCAATATTATGGCAGAAAAACATTTCTTTCATTTCTTTTACATATTAAGTTGCTTATTTAGAATATGAATAATGCTGAGGCTGTAGTTGTCCTGCATGAAACAGAATGATATACAGGAAACACTGTACTCCACATGCACAAGTCAGTAGAACAATACAGCACCTCCACTTTGCTTCCAGTAGCATGCGTGCCCTGGGTATCCTTTGCATATTGCCCTGTATTGTGGGCTTGTATACACAAACACAATCATCCTTGAAACACACTAAGGGGAAAAGGAACACACACACACACACACACACACACACACACACACACACACACACACACACACACACACACACACACACACACACACACACACACACACACACACACACACACACAGTCTAGTGTTTGTGTATGTGTATGTGTATGTGTATGTGTATGTGTATGTGTATGTGAGTGAGTCTGTATGCATGTACGTGAGTGTATGTGTTTTCTTATTGTACAGTAGCTCACATGCTGGGCCAGCAAGCCAGGGAAGCCAATAGGGGGACGCAAAGGGGTCGATGTCCTGGGCCCAGGGAGAGAGGGGGCCCAAAGTTAGGTCCTCATTACATTGTATGTATTGTGTGAGGGGGGCCTTTCGCATGACTTTGCCCCGGCCCCGGCCCCGGCTGTCAGCGCCCCTGCACCAAGCAAGCAGGCACTCCACCCAACCATGGCGTCTTGTTGCGCTGTATACCTTCTGACCTGGCCGAACAAAGCCATGGAGCACACCAAAGCCATGTTGCACTGCATTGAGTTTCCTCTCAGGCGATCCTTATCTCCTGACTGGAGGGCCGAGAGTGCATTGAGCGCGGTGGGGGTTGGGGATACCAAAACAAGAGGTGTGTATATCAGTGTTTGTGTGTGTGTGTGAGTGAGTGAGTGAAGACCCTGACCCACTTCCTATGTACTGTATAGCTCCCAGTCTCTCACTGGATGTGTGGATGTGTGCCGTGGATGTAGATCATGGAGGGGACCATTTCTGAAAAGATGTGAATTACCACCCCCCCCCCCCCCCCCCCCCCCCCCCCCTCCCCCCCCCCCCAAATAAATTAAACATCCAAATGTTTTTGAAATTGAAGAAATGTATGGTAGACAATATAATGTAGCAAAAAACACACACCTGCTTATACTGCCCTACAAAGGCAAAGCACAGTAACTACATTACTACGCCAACATTGAGACTGAGAAAAATGTCTTCAAAGTGTTGGTATTAGGTTGGATACTGTAGTTACTGCAAATTTGACATAGTAGTATTTCTACAACAGGATATTGGACCATAGGGCTTTGTCTCAAGATATAGGAGTTGTTATGCAGACCATTTTCAGTAAACTCAATTTTGACTGCACTTTGCCTTTGTACAGCGGAATACCCAAGGATGAAGAACTAGTGTCTCCATCACTGCCTTATGACACCTCCACACACTCCCTACTTTGTGGAAAATATTACTTATCCTCCCCAATGCAAACACAAATACATTAATTGAAAATTCAAATCGCTTCTGTATCTCGGCAAATCCTGGCATTGTATCACCTTTGCTGTGCACGTTGGCTGCCCAGTGGTTGCAAGCCTATGAGGCCTCAAAGCAGTCTCCTCCACACACCATTGGTCAGATTAGATAAACAGCACACCCAATGAAAGGAGGGAAAACCAGCCTCCATTACTATCTTATGGCAATAGTCAGAACCACTGACTTTGGCCAGGCACAGGACAAAGTCATCTGAAAACACCCCCCACCACCCCCAACACACACACACACACACACACACACACACACACACCCCACACATACTGTACAATGCAATAAGGACCCAAGTTTGTGGTCCCTCTGTCCCTGCCCAGGTCATCTGACCCCTCTGTCCCCTCCCCTGTCGGCTTCCCTGGCGATATCAGTAGCATCCCAATGTGGGGAGGTAAACACTATGGCAGATAGCTGCCAAGGCATGCCGATAAGAGGACATTGGGTGGTGGGGGTATTTGTGTATTTTTTCACTGATTGCAAACACATGTTTCAGTGGATTGCTGAAAACAGCTCAAAATGCAATGTTCTCTCAGCTCACCCAAGTGGACTATAAAGGGGAAAACAAAACATGTACGTAATGGTTTGGGCAAATAGTCTCAAGCACGCAAAGAAATTTCAACTCTGTATTAAGTTGATATCATACGCGTGCACAAAGTCCCTCAATGTTCCGCTTGAGCACATAAACCTCACCAGATTCTATCGATTAAAGCAAGTTACATGCACACCAATTTCACAATTCCAATTCAGTGTTACAGCAGATTTCACAATTGAGCCCAAATCATGCACAAGCCTTTCATCACCACACAAGAACCCGTTGGAATTTGAGTCTGTTAAATATTCTTTCCGACAAACCCTTACACTTCCCAACAAGTCATTAACTCCCCTCCTCTTCTCTTCCCGATGTAAAGACTAGTTGTCAGGTGGTTTCGTGAGCCCCCAAGTGTATCTATCTGAAAAGAGAGCCACAAAAGCCTTGACTTTCCCCCAAGACCCCAGCAGGTAGATAGATGTCTGATAAGGGCTCCAAGATAGCGATGAGGCCAAGCCCACCTCCTTCCACCCCCCACAGGTGTCCCATTGGTGGGGGGCTGGGGTATAGACATCCCTTACAGACATGGAGGTACGCGATGGAAGAGAGTCATGGGGGGCCAACACATACACATCCCATTGACATGGACACAAGGCTCTGGTTTCAGTGCTTCAGGTGTGCACACACAGGACCAGGGACAGCTGCAGAACCATTATCTCTCGCCGAAGAGTGTTACTTTACAGAGCAGACTCTTCAAATGCCATCGCCTTGGCCCCTTGTGTTTGTGGAAAACCATTGTCGCTGAATCAGCAGGTGGCTGTGCTTAGAGAGGTAGCGAGGGAGAGGAGAGGAGAGGAGAGGAGAGGAGAGGAGAGGAGAGGAAAAATCCCCCTGGCAGTGAAAAGCATGTACCGGAGAGATGTGGGTCACTGGCAACTGGGCTGGGATACCCACGGCTCTGGGCATGTGTGGGGTTTTTTGTGTGCTAAGGACTACTTTACATAATAATGATAATGACAGAGGCTGGATTCAGAAAAGGGCGATACATTCCTGAATGAACAAGCTGAGAAGCCTAATTTCATTAACCATGAAATTAAGATATGCAAATACCATGCAGCGAGTCGAAATCGATACGCTTACAAAAAAACACGGACAAGGGGTCAGCAGGTATTATATTGATGGTCTTTCTCACAAGCTTACTGTATTTGTTCATTTGTTTCCAGTATAGAAATGTGTTGTTAATTATACAGCGGTTTTAATAGCAGGCACAGGGATAACCACTATCAGTTCAGTCAGATTTGTTTGCTTTGCATTTAGCAGACCCTTTTACCCAAAGTGACCTATATTAGAGGACGCAATTGGCAGCATGCAATAAGTGAGCACAATATGCGAGCACACAGGCCAATTAGGGTTATTTTTTTCTAAATTAAAAACGAACTTCGAATATATTCGAATATTTATTCACATTTTTGGAAGACCCTGCTGTGATCACGGTGTAACAAACAGCTGCATGTACCAGACTATACTGCTGAACCACACCACTCAGCATAGAGAGAGAGAGAGAGAGAGAGAGAGAGAGAGAGAGAGAGAGAGAGAGAGAGAGAGAGAGAGAGAGAGGGAGGAAAAAAACATTACAGAGTTACATACTGTAGCTAGCCCCAGTCGAAACTTGCATGTGCTCCGACACAGATACCAATTAATGGCTTGCTGGCCCAACATGCAACGCGTCTCTCTCTGTCTCTCGAGTCTCACAGGAAATACCTGGAGAGGCGCTTGACTGGTGCATGCAGTCGGCCCCTCTAAAGTGCTGCCAGCTCGCTCGCCAGCAGACACAACTGTCATCACCGTCGCCACGCCCACCACTGCGGATAAAGTGGTGTGTATGTGTGCGTGCATGTGTACACACACAAGTGCATGTGTTTGTGCGTGTGTGTACAACTTGCATGTGTGCGGGGTGTGTACGCGAGTGTGCGTATGTGTGTGTGTGTGTATACCTCTGTGTGTGTGTGTGCGTGCGTGCGTGCGTGCGTGCGTGCGTGCGTGCGTGCGTGCGTGCGTGCGTGCGTGCGTGCGTGTGTGTGTGTGCACTTCAAAGATGTTTGTTTGTGCCAGGGGAAAAACATTTCCTTGTGCTCTCACAGTCTTGATTAGGAGTGTCATTGTGTACAATCACCTGTGCGTGCATGTGTGTGTGTGTGTGTGTGTGTGTGTGTGTGTGTGTGTGTGTGTGTGTGTGTGTGTGTGTGTGTGTGTGTGTGTGTGTGTGTGCGTGCGTGTGTGTGTGTGTGTCAGATCAACACATGACAGCAGTTCAACATGACTCACCATGACGGAACCCTGAGTGTGTGCATTCCAGTTGGCACGAGATGTTTTGTTTAGTCACACACTAGTTTGTGTTTTTCATGAAAGGACTCAACATGTCTGCTTGTGTTTTCATGTAAGATCTGTGATTTTATTTGTGTTTTTTGTAAGGACTGTACATATGTCTGCTTGAGTTTCCATGTAATGACTGTAGTCTACAGACTGTATTTCTGCTTGTGTTTTTCATGCATACCTCACAACCAAATAATGAGTACTAGCAATCACTGAATGCAGTGGTCAGTTTGTAAAAGTAACATCAGGGAGGAGCAACTTTTCCATAACCAACCCCAAAAGGCATTTCTTGTGGGGAAAAAGAAGGAAACATAAATACATGAAGGAATCATCTTCAGAGTTCAAAGTGTGCTTGGAGAAAAACTACAATAAATGAAAAATAAACAGAAATATATATATATTTTTGTCAAAATGAGCTTAATTCTCAGACGTATCATTGTGCATGCACCTTCAACACAAGATGTCTCTTACCAGAACAACAGCATGCGCAAACCTCCAATGCTCCCACACAAACACACATCTGAAAGCACTTAAGTGTAATTCCGGCATAAGAGGGCATTTCATGCACTTAAGCATTAGCTGAGTTAATTAGTGAATAAAGAGGCACTTCCTTCTAATCGTGATCCCTGTCCAAAACAGGTTTCATGAAAATTGCCCACAGACATACTTGTGGAATCGTTGTGGTATGAGGTAAAGCACTGTGTAAACAATGTTTTTCCGCAACGCATTTAGTAAGGCAACATTATGACCATGTCATGGATATTATTACACATCCCTTCAGAACACTTCAAGAGCTTTTAATGTCTTCATTTTTAGAATGCCAATGGCTTTCAGTTACCAGTTGTAACGATTTGGTAGCCAGAGAAAACACAGTGTTGACAGTAGTGTCAAGTTTAATGAAGACTGTTGTTGGCCACAGCCACGCCACATAAAATAACGAACAGTACACAGTTAAACACAGCCGTCACACAGCTGATCCAGTCCCACAGTAAACACATAACTTCCCGCTCCCCTTACTGGAACCCCAACAGTGCCTCGCACACACAAATAGAACAGAACAGAATGATCGAACATGACATATACAACATAGGCAAACCCCAGACTCGCTACACTACCATTTGATCATTCGATGTTTTAAACTAGCTCGGTAAGCTAAGTTGAGCATTTTACAGGACCAGATAGTCACACGCTATTATCAGACCACTACTGTAGGTGTAGAATGAAATTGCTGCCCCAATTTCTAATAAGACACATGCCATTAAAAACGAGACATTTGGGAGCTTTGAAAGTCTTTGAGTAGCTTACTAAATAGATGGGAATGGCATAGTCTACCAAGCTAGTGGCTAGCTAACCTGTCGTCAATAACACAGAGCTAGGTATCCAGTCTTAATATAACCATTTAACAAGCCCTAAATGGCTCAACATTTCGCTGGTTGATCAAGGAGGGCCATGTGGTTGAAAACGAGGCATTTTTGAACTGTATAAGTGAAAACACGATTTATTAGGACACTTGTTTGTGGCTGTGGTCATCACATGCATTCACTGCTACGACGGCTCGAATTTGCCGCTCCACCTACAAAGGGGCCCTCGCTGGCTAGCTAACCTGTCGCCAATAACACATTTCATTCGGAATTAATTGATTTTAATTTCTGAATAAAGCACAATTCGGAATTCAAGATCAGAGCAAACCCAACACAACTATTTAATTCTAATTCTTAATCTACTTCGGAATTAAAAACCTCATTTAAACGTAGCCAATGTCTGCATTTCAAACGGGGAAATGTGTCTTTTAATCTGTCTCTCTCATCATCTTACCCAATTACTCAATAACGACAATAAATGTTCTATTCTATTTTTTGCTCAACTCCATGAATTCTTTATGATCTAAAATGACTCCTCAGCTGCAGCAAGGGCCTCAAGAATTGTCCATATTTGTCCCCAAAGTTGGAGTCACAAGTTTCAATTGTCATCAATGTCCTGTTGTGCTCCCAAGCACCAGACACACCTGAGGGGATTACACTTTCAACCACAGCAACTCACTATGAGGAGAGAGAGGAGGCTAGTCAGAGAAAGACAGAAGAAGGGCCACGGTGTGTATGACAGAGAGAGAGAGCAAAAGAGTGAGATATAGAGAGAGAGAGAGAGAGAGAGAGAGAGAGAGAGAGAGAGAGAGAGAGAGAGAGAGAGAGAGAGAGAGAGAGAGAGGGAGGAGAGAAGAGTGAGACAGAGAGAGAGAGAGAGAGAGAGAGAGAGAGAGAGAGAGAGAGAGAGAGAGAGAGAGAGAGAGAAAGGGACAGTTTGGTCAATTTCAACATGCAGTTGTAATACTCACACTACCCTGGACTTGTCAGTGCCTGAGATTTTTTTTTCTTCTTCTTCAGCCGTTTCCGAGATCCTGGTCATTGTAATGGGGGCAGCTCTTTGTTTACATTTCAAAAAAACATTTTTATTTATTCCCAAAAACATTCAAAAGGTTATAAAACATCAGCAGACAACTAGCAAACAATGGTACCTTTTGGGAAAATATTTGGAGTTGGCCTATGTTTCATTGTCATTGGTGTAAACAAACGCTGCCCCCATTAGAATTGCTCATATCTCGGAAAGGGCTGAGCCGAAAAATGTGGCATCACCAGGTACTGACAAGTCAAGGGCAGCGTGAGCAATACAACTGCATGTTGAAATTGACCAAACTGTCCCTTTAATCCCAGAAAGACAGAGGCAGAGGTAGGATAAACGTGTGCGTGTGTGTGTGTGTGTGTGTGTGTGTGTGTGTGTGTGTGTGTGTGTGTGTGTGTGTGTGTGTGTGTGTGTGTGTGTGTGTGTGTGTGTGTGTGAGAGAGAGAGAGAGAGAGAGAGAGAGAGAGAGAGAGAGACAGAGAGACAGAGAGACAGAGAGACAGAGAGACAGGGAGACAGAGAGACAGAGAGAGACAGACAGACACAGAAAGACAGACACAGACTGACAAGTACAGAGCTCTGCTACATGTTCACCACCCATCCATCCACCCCTGGAGAGACTGATCATGTAAACACGGTGGCCTGAAGCCCCCTGAGGTCTCAAATGAAAAAGAGGCTTCCTCTGTCAGAGGCTTCCTCTGTTAGCTTTGTGTGCACTGCAGGCTTGGACAAAGTGCTGGCTATAGTGTCAACGTAGCATTAACCACATTGAAGCTTGTACTGCCATGCCAGTAATAGTACACACACGAAAGGTACACACACACACACACACACACACACACACACACACACACACACACACACACACACACACACACACACACACACACACACACTATGAACATGATTGAACGAGTATTAAGCTTGTACTAGATGCACATCAATATCCTAATCATGCCAATATTTACTGCATATGCCCCTGGAGATGACGAGGCCCATACTTGTTTCAAGTCGGAGGTTCTCACCATAGCACGCGCGCACACACACACACACACACACACACACACACACACACACACACACACACACACACACACACACACACACACACACACACACACACACACACACGCGCGCGCGCGCACACACACACACACACACACACAGACATATGATACAGAGTACAGTGAGTCACCTAGCTGCTGGGAGGTGTTGGAGTATGACAGCTTGATAGATGACTTGTTTTCATATAGGTGAAATGGTCCATTGAGTCCTTTAGCCACAACATCCACCATCCATCATCATTATCACTATCTAACAACACCGCTGACCAAAAAAAAAAATTTTTTTCCAGCGTCCACAATTCAAACTATAAAAGGTCTTGATATACAGAGCGTACAACCTAATTTGGTCCTATTTTCATGAGCAAGAAGACTATGTGCAAAGTCCGGCAGTTTTAAGACTTTGCAAGACATATTTCCATGGCAGCCCATTGATCATCTCCACAGGCGTGTGAAACTTACAAAATAATGTCTAATCCCAACCTCAGATCCATAGTCTCGATACTGATGACAAAGCAGATGAGAAAGAGAAGAGAGGCTGCCACGTTGTGCATTGGGTTAAAGGAACGAGAGTGGCTAGAAAACAGTATCTTGGGTAAGCAATATGATATTTCAGGTGGCAGGCAGAGAATGGCCCTTGAATAGAACACCCCTGCTCCTATTGGAGGAGAGAAAGAAAACATGCAAATGGCTTTGACTGTACGACTGGAACTTGTTGGACCTGATTTGCAGTGAGCCGTAAAAGTGGGACGAGCTTCTTCTGGGGGCGCTTCTGACTTGACTAAGCAGCAGCAACAGCAGCAACACAGAGAGAAATCATCACAGGCCCTGCTGTGGCCATCCGGGCACTCGTCTGCCATGTGGCTGACCTGGGTTCGATTCCCGGCCCGGGTCCTTTGCCGACCCCTCCCCTTCTCTCTCCCCATTCGTTTCCTGTCTACCTCTTGTACTGTCCTGTCCATAATAAAGTCTAAAGGACCAAAAAATATCTTTTAAAAAAGAGAGAGAAGTCGTCACGTTTGAAGCATTCCTCATCTCCTGGTACAGTAGGTCTGGATTTATCTGTGGGGGTCAATATCTGCAAGATTCTGGCCAAGTCGTGGCTCTAATGGCTGGCCACTGGACTGCTGTGCGGCCAGGCGACCCAGGTTCGATTCCCGGCCCGGCTCATTTCCCGGTCCTTTCCCCGTCTCTCTCTCCCACCTCGCTTCCTGTCTCTCCTCCACTGTCCTATCTGAAAAATAATTTCCCACCACGCACCCCAAAAAATATCTTCAAGATTCAATGATGATACTGACCCTGTTATTAAAAAAATTGTTAGCAGATTGGCAATGACCCAGTTGTAATATAAGGAATTAAGGACTCTGTTGAATGCCATAGTAGTGTAGTACCATAGTTACGTTTTTTTTAGCAAACAGTTACATGTTTCAGCAAAGAAACGGTGTGTATACTACAAGGCTACAGAAATATGGACTAAATTTGCACCTTCTAAACTAAGTATCTTGCAGGCCTTACACATTTTTCAATAGATCTGAAAAATTGATTCAGATTTTTTGTAGGCCTATTATTATAACATTGTACAGAATACCTTGATAACATCATGAAAACTCTGTGAGCGACGAGGACAAGAATACCCCAAAAGCATGTCTCCTTCTCTTCATCTCTACCCTCACCTCCACCTGAAGGCGTATGCAGGCTACCAAAGGGCCTTCAGATCACCTCACAGACTCACTGGCCAAAACTTTAAGTCAGGTCAGATCATGATCAGGGTCGAGCTAATTGAAATCCTACGAGCACATTCACACCCTAATCCCTCACTATGCTTTTGAAGTGCTCCGAGTCAGCTGGATAATTTTTTAAGCCCCCCTTCTTTGGCACTTGACGCCTTTTGAAGATCCAAAAAAGATCAGGCATAGCCTAGCCTGGCTTACTGTCTGGAAATGGGGCTGTTGAGGATTCACTGCTGCTAACTAGAAAGAGCAAGACCAGAGGGTCTTTAGGGAGTTTAGGCAGTGTTGTTTGTCAGCAGTATGAAGATTCATGCAGCTCGTACCCTGAAGGAGTAGGCAGCAAAACATTATGTCTTAAAACCACACTGTGTATTTTATCAGGCATCAACTGTACAGGGGTACATTTCTCGAAGCCATAGTTACTAACTATGTTAGCTACTTTGTTGTTTGCAATGCAATTTCTCATGGGCAACTACCTAAGTTGCTAACTGGCTAACAACTACACTTTTGAGAAACCCACCCCTGTATTGCCTCAAAAGTTTGTCACCTTAACAGGGTGAATGCTATTTTTGAGTTTGCTCTGTGTCCCTCCATGGGCAATATCAAGGGGTGTTTTTGTGGTTGATAGAGGATGTGTGTTGCAACACAGCAGCTTCTGTTGTCTCAGGTGTTAATCCACACAGCATGACTTGTAGGTCACAACATACACTGTCAAGTGTGCTGCTTTGTCCCTACATAGTGCACTTCACTTGATTTGTAGTGTCAAGTTCAAGCCTCATCAGCGTTGCCAGATGGGAAATATTCAATTATCGCATCAAAATCTGGAGGGGGGAATTATTGAAACCAAATGGATGTTTTAAGGAAACTAAACGAAAACGCTGAAGTTTTTTCACATTAGAGATCGTACAGAGGACAGAAATACGGTATATACCGGTATATGATCATTATCATATATCTGGCAACACGGATTCTCACTTCCCTGATCGCAATTCAATTCAGCCATCGGTGATAGGCTACAGTATTTCCTGTTGCACTGTCCTCTCGCCAAATGGGGGAACCTGCTTGATCCCCTCTGTGTTCTCTGTGAGTAGCTGTGCAAGAGGGGAAACATCAATGGGAGGCCTCATGACAAGGGGGGGTCTTTGCACCCCTGAAAACGACGCACACGTTTTGTTGTCTTTAGGCTTAATGTTTTAGGAAAGGGCTCGGGGCAACAGCTGACCCCTTCCACAGGGAGTTGCCGCGATCCACCATTGTTCCCCTCGCTTGGGGGGGTTAAATCCCTCTTTTTTGGGGAGGAGGTGAGGTACAATGTGGGGGGGAGGGGGAGACTGTGCAAACAGGCAATGAAATGTCTCCCACTGGCAGCTGTGGAGAATTCTTTTTTGAAGGGAGTGGGAGGACACAGAGAGGGAGAAAGTGTGTGTGTGTGTGTGTGTGTGTGTGTGTGTGTGTGTGTGTGTGTGTGTGTGTGTGTGTGTGTGTGTGTGTGTGGGGGGTGTGTGTGTGTGAGAGAGAGAGAGAGAGAGAGAGAGAGAGAGAGAGAGAGAGAGCAACAGCGAGAGAGAGAGAGAGAGAGAGAGAGAGAGAGAGAGAGAGAGAGAGAGAGAGAGAGAGAGAGGGAGAGGGAGTGGCTGGCCATCCAATCCTCTTGAACTTGGGGCTGACCAGAGGCGTGACATGGTGAGAAGGCAAAAACGGAGCTAATTGGGATTTGTTGGGTGTTTTTCTTTCTTGATTTCTTTTTATTTGTCTGGCTGTGATTTT